>NC_092238.1:17308193-17608193 GCF_036320965.1 Panulirus ornatus
TGGAATTTGTGTTATACAAGTTCAAACAGACGCTCGAAAATGAAGAAATGATACATTGCTCTCACCACAAATATGCGGTCCAAAGTGGGGCTTGTGAGGCGGACCTCCGTGGACCGTTCTCGTGTGAGGGTGTTATCAGAGCGGATGAATATCTAGGAATGCCTGCAAAAGCATTAGTCAGTAAGTTCTTTACAAAAAAAAGATGGTCATCACAAATCCTGACTACAATCCTCGGCTCATGTGTGGTCACACAGATACCCCGTCATGCAGACCGTGTTTAAGTACAGAGTCAGGTTGAACGACCACCTGGCTCTTGAGGCCAGTGAATCAAACGAGGTAAACCGTTTATTGCATATGGCTCTTACCCCCCCAGGCAGAACACAGAATATTGATATTAAGGGACAATGACATCGAGATTTCAAAGTAATGGTCACAGCTGGAAGAAGATGTGTGTGTGTGTGTGTGTGTGGGGTTGTGGCTGTTGGCGTGGATGGTAGAGCTATGGTTACCTCCGTCAGGTTAGGTTAGATACGCTGTGGAGAGCTCAATGTTCAGTGGGTATCCGTTTTCACAAAGAGAGACAGATGGACAGGTAGTAATGAAACGAGACTACCCAGCATCATTCCAAGTGTAACATATTTATTGGTACCACTCACAAGTGTCACTTACGAGTGCCACTTATAAGTACTACTTACAGGTACAACTCACAGATACCACTCACAGGTACCACTCAAAGGATATACTCACATTTACCACTCACAAATATACTCACAGGTACCACTCACAGTTACC
The DNA here is from genome assembly GCF_036320965.1 of Panulirus ornatus. Lineage (NCBI taxonomy): Eukaryota > Metazoa > Arthropoda > Malacostraca > Decapoda > Palinuridae > Panulirus > Panulirus ornatus. The sequence continues at coordinate 17,308,986 of NC_092238.1, forward strand.
ACTCACAGGTTATACTCATAGTTACCACTCACAGGTTATACTCACAGTTACCACTCACAGACACCACGCACAAGTATACTCACAGGTACCACTCACAGTTACCACTCACAGGTTATACTCATAGTTACCACTCACAGGTTATACTCACAGTTACCACTCACAGACACCACGCACAAGTATACTCACAGGTACCACTCACAGTTACCACTCACAGGTTATACTCACAGTTACCACTCACAGGTTATACTCATAGTTACCACTCACAGGTTATACTCACAGTTACCACTCACAGACACCACGCACAAGTATACTCACAGGTACCACTCATAGGAACTATTCACAAGTACCACTCACAGGTATCACAAACACATGCCAATCACGAGTACCGCTCACAAGTACCACTCACAGGTTTTACTCACAGTTACCACTCACAGGTTTTACTCACAGTTACCACTCACAGGTTTTACTCACAGTTACCACTCACAGGTTTTACTCACAGTTACCACTCACAGGTTATACTCATAGTTACCACTCACAGGTTATACTCATAGTTACCACTCACAGGTTATACTCATAGTTACCACTCACAGACACCACGCACAAGTATACTCACAGGTACCACTCACAGTTACCACTCACAGACACCACGCACAAGTATACTCACAGGTACCACTCATAGGAACTATTCACAAGTACCACTCACAGGTTTTACTCACAGTTACCACTCACAGGTTTTACTCACAGTTACCACTCACAGGTTATACTCATAGTTACCACTCACAGGTTATACTCACAGTTACACTCACAGGTTATACTCACAGTTACACTCACAGGTTATACTCACAGTTACACTCACAGGTTATACTCACAGTTACACTCACAGGTTATACTCATAGTTACCACTCACAGGTTATACTCACAGTTACACTCACAGGTTATACTCATAGTTACCACTCACAGGTTTTACTCACAGTTACCACTCACAGGTTATACTCACAGTTACACTCACAGGTTATACTCATAGTTACCACTCACAGGTTATACTCATAGTTACCACTCACAGGTTATACTCATAGTTACCACTCACAGACACCACGCACAAGTATACTCACAGGTACCACTCATAGGAACTACTCACAGGTATCACAAACACATGCCAATCACGAGTACCGCTCACAAGTACCACTCACAGGTTTTACTCACAGTTACCACTCACAGGTTATACTCACAGTTACACTCACAGGTTATACTCACAGTTACACTCACAGGTTATACTCATAGTTACCACTCACAGACACCACGCACAAGTATACTCACAGGTACCACTCACAGTTACCACTCACAGGTTATACTCACAGTTACACTCACAGGTTATACTCACAGTTACACTCACAGGTTATACTCATAGTTACCACTCACAGGTTATACTCACAGTTACACTCACAGGTTATACTCACAGTTACACTCACAGGTTATACTCATAGTTACCACTCACAGGTTATACTCATAGTTACCACTCACAGGTTATACTCATAGTTACCACTCACAGGTTATACTCATAGTTACCACTCACAGGTTATACTCACAGTTACACTCACAGGTTATACTCACAGTTACCACTCACAGGTTTTACTCACAGTTACCACTCACAGGTTATACTCATAGTTACCACTCACAGGTTATACTCATAGTTACCACTCACAGGTTTTACTCACAGTTACCACTCACAGGTTTTACTCACAGTTACCACTCACAGGTTTTACTCACAGTTACCACTCACAGGTTATACTCATAGTTACCACTCACAGGTTATACTCATAGTTACCACTCACAGGTTATACTCATAGTTACCACTCACAGGTTATACTCACAGTTACCACTCACAGGTTATACTCACAGTTACCACTCACAGGTTTTACTCACAGTTACCACTCACAGGTTATACTCATAGTTACCACTCACAGGTTATACTCATAGTTACCACTCACAGGTTATACTCATAGTTACCACTCACAGGTTATACTCATAGTTACCACTCACAGGTTTTACTCACAGTTACCACTCACAGGTTTTACTCACAGTTACCACTCACAGGTTTTACTCACAGTTACCACTCACAGACACCACGCACAAGTATACTCACAGGTACCACTCACAGTTACCACTCACAGGTTATACTCACAGTTACCACTCACAGGTTTTACTCACAGTTACCACTCACAGACACCACGCACAAGTATACTCACAGGTACCACTCACAGTTACCACTCACAGGTTTTACTCACAGTTACCACTCACAGGTTTTACTCACAGTTACCACTCACAGGTTATACTCATAGTTACCACTCACAGGTTATACTCATAGTTACCACTCACAGGTTATACTCATAGTTACCACTCACAGGTTATACTCATAGTTACCACTCACAGGTTATACTCATAGTTACCACTCACAGGTTATACTCACAGTTACACTCACAGGTTATACTCATAGTTACCACTCACAGGTTATACTCACAGTTACCACTCACAGGTTTTACTCACAGTTACCACTCACAGGTTTTACTCACAGTTACCACTCACAGGTTTTACTCACAGTTACCACTCACAGGTTTTACTCACAGTTACCACTCACAGGTTTTACTCACAGTTACCACTCACAGGTTTTACTCACAGTTACCACTCACAGGTTATACTCATAGTTACCACTCACAGGTTATACTCACAGTTACACTCACAGGTTATACTCATAGTTACCACTCACAGGTTATACTCACAGTTACCACTCACAAGTATACTCACAGGTACCACTCACAGTTACCACTCACAGGTTATACTCACAGTTACCACTCACAGGTTATACTCCTAGTTACCACTCACAGGTTTTACTCACAGTTACCACTCACAGGTTATACTCACAGTTACACTCACAGGTTATACTCATAGTTACCACTCACAGACACCACGCACAAGTATACTCACAGGTACCACTCATAGGAACTATTCACAAGTACCACTCACAGGTTATACTCACAGTTACCACTCACAGGTTTTACTCACAGTTACCACTCACAGGTTTTACTCACAGTTACCACTCACAGGTTTTACTCACAGTTACCACTCACAGACACCACGCACAAGTATACTCACAGGTACCACTCACAGGTTTTACTCACAGTTACCACTCACAGGTTATACTCATAGTTACCACTCACAGGTTATACTCACAGTTACACTCACAGGTTATACTCATAGTTACCACTCACAGGTTATACTCATAGTTACCACTCACAGGTTTTACTCACAGTTACCACTCACAGACACCACGCACAAGTATACTCACAGGTACCACTCAGATGATTAAGAAGACAGGAGTTACCTAATATCGGCAATACAAGGAAGATTAGATGACGTTTGGATTTACTTCTTTGAACTCTGATCCTCCTGAAGCTTTGTGCTTCTTTTGTTGATATTCTTTATAGTATTATTGTCGCTAAAGGCAACATTTACATTAAAGAATTTAAGCAACATGGGATGCAAAGTGAAATTATTATCAAAAGGGAGAACTGAATGATTCTTGGCGTCAATGGGAGGTCTGGGCTCAACTCTATATGATTTCTTTGCTAACTTAAGGGATTTTTCAATGAAATATCTAAGGTACTTTAACATATTCAAATAGAATATATCTTCTCAAACTCATCATCAATATACTCTGGACTGCAAATACGTCATGCCCTAAGGAACAGTGATACTATAAAGAATATCTTAATCAGGAATTCACCAGAAAATTCTCTTGGGTGCGTCTATAAAGTGCCATGTAGATATTGTTATAAGTTTTATGTATGGCAGACTGGTAAGGATCTTTCTGTTAGACTTAAGCAACATAAATATAGTATAAGAAAGGGACAAGAATCAAATGCCTTATTCAATCACATTAAAAACTATGATCATTGTATTGACTGGAGTAATGCCATCTCAGTTATTAACTCTAACTCTATTACCACGAGAAATATCATTGAATCTTCTATTACTGAATACACAAAGAAGTATAATCTTAATATTAGTGATGGTCTATACAAATTAGATAACTTCATTGTTGATAGAATTTGTATAATGATAAGTTCATGATACCCTCGTTGTCTGTCTTGGACAATTGCATGTTTACCAAATGGCGTCCCAGCTACTGGACCTTCTCCTTTTTCCTCCTGGCGTAACGCTTTCATCAAGCCATAACACTTCTCTTGTCTACGACTCCATCTCTGATGTAATACTTTCTTATTGACTTCGTTGTGTTCTCCCCTACTGATGTGATTATTACACGAAAGTGCTCTTGGGAACTTATCGTGTTTTATTTTCCCCGTGGACTCTTAGGAATATAATTGGACAATCGCATGTTTACCATATGGCATTCTAGCTACGTCTCTTCATTGTATATCAACTGACTGTTATATTTCTCTCTTGTGTCTCCCCTGATGATGTGATGATTATACGAAAGTGCACTTGGGAACTTGTCGTGTTTCATTTTCCCCGTGGACTCATAGGGATATATATATATATATATATATATATATATATATATATATATATATATATATATATATATATTCTTTTTTTTTTTTTTTTTTTTTTTTTTCAAACTATTCGCCATTTCCCGCGTTAGCGAGGTAGCGTTAAGAACAGAGGACTGGGCCTTTTTTGGAATATCCTCACCTGGCCCCCTCTGTTCCTTCTTTTGGAAAATTAAAAAAAAAAAACGAGAGGGGAGGATTTCCAGCCCCCCGCTCCCTCCCCTTTTAGTCGCCTTCTACGACACGCAGGGAATACGTGGGAAGTATTCTTAATCCCCTATCCCAAGGGATAATATATATATATATATATATATATATATATATATATATATATATATATATATATATATATATATATATATATATATATATATATATATATATATATATTGTCAGTTAATATTCTGAGGGCATTTGATTTGTCTGTGATTTGTGTTGATGTTTTTGGCATGAGGACTGAGTGTCTTATGTATATCGAATTTGCTTTCTAGATCGGTTGGTGTTTTATTCATTGGAAATGATTATCATCTATTCAGGAGGACGGAAGGGTGTGAGCTGGATTCATATCTGTCTGGGGTTAAAAAAGCGACTAAAAAAAAAACTTTTCCTGGAATACAGTCTTTCTGTTCTGGTTGAGCCATTGTCCCAATTATGTAATTTTGTGTTGTATGTTTATTGTTGCAGGTAATGGGGGTGGGGGGGGGGTCTATGTTGGAAGAGATTGAAGAGGGTTAGAGAAAGAACTATTCCTTGGGAACTATATTGTAGAGTTTAGGAGTTTTATTGGTAAAGCCATTTTGAGTAACTCAGGTATGGCGACCAGATATGAAATTGGTCAGCCACATTAACTATCTTTGTGCAGACTGGCGCTAAGTGTCATCTGTGTTAGGATGTGACGGCGAAAACTGTCAAATGCTTTGTTGATGTCTGTTGCCACTGGTATTGTGCGGGATAGAGGGCGTGGCTGGTTGAAGCTATCTAGGTTACGTTGTGTGAGATCTGTGTAGTATGATGGTGGAGTATATAGGTTTGAAGTCATGCTGTATGAGTGGTTGGGGGATGTTTAACAAAATTCTCTCGAGGGTCAGTTTTCACAGAGTTTGGATACTGAAGACTGAGGTGTTATCAGGAAAGGTAAGAAAAGTTAAGTGTATTGGAGGGTTTTAGAACTGGTGAAATATGAGCAAGTTTCCAGATTTTGCTGTGTAGCTGATGAGAGTGGTTGAAGATATCCGTAAGTGCTTGGAAGCAACTAAACTAAAATGTCTAATGTGAGAGTCTGATGTGTTATCAGGAATGATTATAAGCGAGTTCTTTCAAGTTGTAGTTATTGTGGTTGTATCAGTGGGATGAAGGGTTGGTGGGCAGTTGTTTCTCGATGGGTTATGTGACTTTTTTTTCATAACTTTCTTGTTAATGGCTAATGTTTGAGTCGCGTCTCATGAGTATGTTTGATATTCTCTGTAGCCTCCGACACCATAATATATTAGTCTTACTGAGGCAGACCATCCCAGGTGTATCCTCCACGACATATCTTAGCAACAGCACCAAAGAACCAACAACTTTCAGTCTGATCTTTTCCTCATACCAATGTCCACAGTTAGTCCCGCACCAGCTACGTTGTTACGTCCTCCTGTACACTCACAATGAATCACCACTATAATTATTACCATTACTGTCAACATCATTACCAAAGCAATCATTAATAATACTCTTCCTTATGTCGTCATGATTACTAAAGTGTTGTAAATCTTCGAACAGATCAGTCAGGACGAGAAAGCCAAACAGCTGGTCATATCTGAGCGCCAGCTGTGTCAGCTGGAGAACAGCTTCACCCACGATAACGTCTCCACCTCGCCCATGCACACGGCTGCCCCTGCTCCACACCAGGTAAGTTCTACACCAATTCCTCACACCATTCACAATTCCTCACTTGGCTCTTTTCTCTCTTCCTTCTTTTGGAAAAGTTAAACAGGAGGGGAGAATTTCCAGCCCGCTGCTCCAACTCCTTTTTGATAGCCTTCTCCGACACTCAGGGAATTACGTGGACAGTATTCTCTCTCTCCTATCCCTATGGATAATATATATATATATATATATATATATATATATATATATATATATATATATATATATATATATATATATATATATATATATATATATATATATATATATATATATATATATATATATATATTTATATATATATATATATATATATATATATCTTTCTTTTCTTTCATACTATTCGCCATTTCCCGCCTCAGCGAGATAGCGTTAAGAGCAGAGGACTGGGCCTCTGAGGAAACATCCTCACCCGGCCCCCTTCCCTGTTCCTTCCTTTAGAAAATTAAAAAAAAAAAAAGGAGAGGGGAAGATTTCCAGCCCCCCGCTCCCTTCCCTTTTAATCGCCTTCTACGACACGCAGGGAATACGTGGAAAGTATTCTTTCTCCCCTATCCCCGGAGAGATATATATATATATATATATATATATATATATATATATATATATATTTATATATATATATATATATATATATATATATATATATATATATATATATATATATATATATATATATATATATATATATATATATATACGAATAAAGTGCATATGAACGCGCACCTTCATAGAACATACAAACCTCCAACAGCCAGGATCGAACCCGGGACCCCTGTGCAATATATATATATATATATATATATATATATATATATATATATATATATATATATATATATATTTATTTATTTTTATTTATTTTGCTTTCTCGCTGTCTTCCGCGTTAGCGAGGTAGCGCAAGGAAACAGACGAAAGAATGGCCCAACCCACCCACATACATATGTATATACATACACGTCCACACACGCAAAAAAATATATACCTATACATCTCAACGTATACATATATATATATATATATATATATATATATATATTTTTTTTTTTTTTTTTTTTTTTTTTATACTTTGTCGCTGTCTCCCGCGTTTGCGAGGTAGCGCAAGGAAACAGACGAAAGAAATGGCCCAACCCCCCCCCCATACACATGTACATACACACGTCCACACACGCAAATATACATACCTACACAGCTTTCCATGGTTTACCCCAGACGCTTCACATGCCTTCATTCAATCCACTGACAGCACGTCAACCCCTGTATACCACATCGCTCCAATTCACTCTATTCCTTGCCCTCCTTTCACCCTCCTGCATGTTCAGGCCCCGATCACACAAAATCTTTTTCACTCCATCTTTCCACCTCCAATTTGGTCTCCCTCTTCTCCTCGTTCCCTCCACCTCCGACACATATATCCTCTTGGTCAATCTTTCCTCACTCATTCTCTCCATGTGCCCAAACCATTTCAAAACACCCTCTTCTGCTCTCTCAACCACGCTCTTTTTATTTCCACACATCTCTCTTACCCTTACGTTACTTACTCGATCAAACCACCTCACACCACACATTTTCCTCAAACATCTCATTTCCAGCACATCCATCCTCCTGCGCACATCTCTATCCATAGCCCACGCCTCGCAACCATACAACATTGTTGGTACCACTATTCCTTCAAACATACCCATTTTTGCTTTCCGAGATAATGTTCTCGACTTCCACACATTTTTCAAGGCTCCCAGGATTTTCGCCCCCTCCCCCACCCTATGATCCACTTCCGCTTCCATGGTTCCATCCGCTGACAGATCCACTCCCAGATATCTAAAACACTTCACTTCCTCCAGTTTTCTCCATTCAAACTCACCTCCCAATTGACTTGACCCTCACCCCTACTGTACCTAATAACCTTGCTCTTATTCACATTTACTCTTAACTTTCTTCTTCCACACACTTTACCAAACTCAGTCACCAGCTTCTGCAGTTTCTCACATGAATCAGCCACCAGCGCTGTATCATCAGCGAACAACAACTGACTCACTTCCCAAGCTCTCTCATCCCCAACAGACTTCATACTTGCCCCTCTTTCCAGGACTCTTGCATTTACCTCCCTAACAACCCCATCCATAAACAAATTAAACAACCATGGAGACATCACACACCCCTGCCGCAAACCTACATTCACTGAGAACCAATCACTTTCCTCTCTTCCTACACGTACACATGCCTTACATCCTCGATAAAAACTTTTCACTGCTTCTAACAACTTGCCTCCCACACCATATATTCTTAATACCTTCCACAGAGCATCTCTATCAACTCTATCATATGCCTTCTCCAGATCCATAAATGCTACATACAAATCCATTTGCTTTTCTAAGTATTTCTCACATACATTCTTCAAAGCAAACACCTGATCCACACATCCTCTACCACTTCTGAAACCGCACTGCTCTTCCCCAATCTGATGCTCTGTACATGCCTTCACCCTCTCAATCAATACCCTCCCATATAATTTACCAGGAATACTCAACAAACTTATACCTCTGTAATTTGAGCACTCACTCTTATCCCCTTTGCCTTTGTACAATGGCACTATGCACGCATTCCGCCAATCCTCAGGCACCTCACCATGAGTCATACATACATTAAATAACCTTACCAACCAGTCAACAATACAGTCACCCCCTTTTTTAATAAATTCCACTGCAATACCATCCAAACCTGCTGCCTTGCCGGCTTTCATCTTCCGCAAAGCTTTTACTACCTCTTCTCTGTTTACCAAATCATTTTCCCTAACCCTCTCACTTTGCACACCACCTCGACCGAAACACCCTATATCTGCCACTCTGTCATCAGACACATTCAACAAACCTTCAAAATACTCACTCCATCTCCTTCTCACATCACCGCTACTTGTTATCACCTCCCCATTTACGCCCTTCACTGAAGTTCCCATTTGCTCCCTTGTCTTACGCACCCTATTTACCTCCTTCCAGAACATCTTTTTATTCTCCCTAAAATTTACTGATAGTCTCTCACCCCAACTCTCATTTGCCCTTTCTTTCACCTCTTGCACCTTTCTCTTGACCTCCTGTCTCTTTCTTTTATACTTCTCCCACTCAATTGCATTTTTTCCCTGCAAAAATCGTCCAAATGCCTCTCTCTTCTCTTTCACTAATACTCTTACTTCTTCATCCCACCACTCACTACCCTTTCTAAACAGCCCACCTCCCACTCTTCTCATGCCACAAGCATCTTTTGCGCAATCCATCACTGATTCCCTAAATACATCCCATTCCTCCCCCACTCCCCTTACTTCCATTGTTCTCACCTTTTTCCATTCTGTACACAGTCTCTCCTGGTACTTCCCCACACAGGTCTCCTTCCCAAGCTCACTTACTCTCACCACCTTCTTCACCCCAACATTCACTCCTCTTTTCTGAAAACCCATACTAATCTTCACCTTAGCCTCCACAAGATAATGATCAGACATCCCTCCAGTTGCACCTCTCAGCACATTAACATCCAAAAGTCTCTCTTTCGCACGCCTGTCAATTAACACGTAATCCAATAACGCTCTCTGGCCATCTCTCCTACTTACATAAGTATACTTATGTATATCTCGCTTTTTAAACCAGGTATTCCCAATCATCAGTCCTTTTTCAGCACATAAATCTACAAGCTCTTCACCATTTCCATTTACAACACTGAACACCCCATGCATACCAATTATTCCCTCAACTGCCACATTATATATATATATATATATATATATATATATATATATATATATATATATATATATATATATATATATATATATATATATATATATATATATATATATATATATATATATATATATATATACACAGACATATATATATATATATACACATGTACATAATGCATACTGTCTGCCTTTATTCATTCCCATCGGCACCCCGCCACACATGGAATAACAACCACCCTCCCCCCTCATGTGTGCGAGGTAGCGCTAGGGAAAGACAACAAAAGGCCACATTCGTTCACACTCAGTCTCTAGCTGTCATGTAATAATGCACCGAAACCACAGCTCCCTTTCCACATCCAGGCCCCACAGAACTTTCCATGGTTTACCCCAGACGCTTCACATGCCCTGGTTCAATCCATTGACAGCGCGTCGACCCCGGTATACCACATCGTTCCAATCACTCTATTCCTTGCACGCCTTTCACCCTCCTGCATGTTCAGGCCCCGATCACTCAAAATCTTTTTCACTCCATCTTTCCACCTTCAATTTGGTCTCCCACTTCTCCTCATTCCCTCCACCTCTGACACATATAACCACTTGGTCAATCTTTCCTCACTCATTCTCTCCATGTGACCAAACCATTTCAAAACACCCTCTTCTGCTCTCTCAACCACACTCTTTTTATTACCACACATTTCTCTTACCCTTACATTACTTACTCGATCAAACCACCTCACACCACATATTGTCCTCAAACATCTCATTTCCAGCACATCCACCCTCCTGCGCACAACTCTATCCATAGCCCACGCCTCGCAGCCATACAACATTGTTGGAACCACTATTCCTTCAAACATACCCATTTTTGCTTTCCGAGATAATGTTCTCGACTTCCACACATTTTTCAAGGCTCCCAGAACTTTCGCCCCCTCCCCCACCCTATGATTCACTTACGCTTCCATGGTTCCATCCGCTGCCAAATCCACTCCCAGATATCTAAAACACTTTACTTCCTCCAGTTTTTCTCCATTCAAACTTACCTCCCAATTGACTTGACCCTCAACCCTACTGTACCTACTAACCTTGCTCTTATTCACATTTACTCTCAACTTTCTTCTTTCACACACCTTACCAAATTCAGTCACCAGCTTCTGCAGTTTTTCAAATGAATCAGCCATAGCGCTGTATCATCAGCGATCAACAACTGACACATCCCAATCTCTCTCATCCACAACAGACTGCATACTTGCCCCTCTTTCCAAAGCTCTTACATTCACCTCCCTAACAACCCCATCCATAAACAAATTAAACAGCCATGGAGACATCACACACCCCTGCCGCAAACCTACATTCAATGAGAACCAATCACTTTCCTCTCTTCCTACACGTACACATGCCTTAAATCCTCGATAAAAACTTTTCACTGCTTCTAACAACTTGCCTCCCACACCATATATTCTTAATACCTTCCACAGAGCATCTCTATCAACTCTATCATATGCCTTCTTCAGATCCATAAATGCTACATACGAATCCATTTGCTTTTCTAAGTATTTCTCACATACATTCTTCAACGCAAACACCTGATCCACACAACCTCTACTACTTCTGAAACCAAACTGCTCTTCCCCAATCTGATGCTCTGTACATGCCTTCACCCTCTCAATCAATATCCTCCCATATAATTACCCAGGAATACTCAACAAACTTATACCTCTGTAATTTGAGCACTCACTCTTATCCCCTTTGCCTTTGTACAATGGCACTATGCAAGCATTCCGCCAATCCTCAGGCACCTCACCATGAATCATACATACATTAAATAACCTTACCAACCAGTCAACAATACAGTCACCCCCCTTTTTAATAAATTCCACTGCAATACCATCCAAACCCGCTGCCTTGCCGGCTTTCATCTTCCTCAAAGCTTTTACTACCTCTTCTCTGTTTACCAAATCATTTTCCCTAACCCTCTCACTTTTCATACCACCTCGACCAAAACACCCAACATCTGCCACTCTATCATCAAACACATTCAACAAACCTTCAAAATACTCACTCCATCTCCTTCTCACATCACCACTACTTGTAATCACGTCTCCATTAGCCCCTTTCACTGAAGTTCCCATTTGCTCCCTTGTCTTACGCACTTTATTTACCTCCTTCGAAAACATCTTTTTATTTCCCTAAAATCTAATGATACTCTCTCACCCCAACTCTCATTTTCCATCTTTTTCACCTCTTGCACCTTTCTCTTGACCTCCTGCCTCTTTCTTTTATACATCTCTCACTCATTTGCATTTTTTCCCAGCAAAAATCGTCCAAATGCCTCTCTCTTCTCTTTCACTAATAATCTTACTTCTTCATCCCACCACTCACCACCCTTTCCAATCTAGCCACCTCCCACGCTTCTCATGCCACAAGCATTTTTTGCGCAAGTCATCACTGCTTCCCCAAATACATCCCATTCCTCCCCCACTCCCCTTACCTCCTTTGTTCTCACCTTTTTCCATTCTGTATTCAGTCTCCCCTGGTACTTCCTCACACAAGTCTCCTTCCCAAGCTCACTTACTCTCACCACTCTCTTCACCCAACATTGTCTCTTCTTTTCTGAAAACCTCTACAAATCTTCACTTTCGTCTCCACAAGATAATGAATAGACATCCCTCCAGTTGCACCTCTCAGCACATTAACATCCAAAAGTCTCTCTTTCGCGCGCCTATCAATTAACACGTAATCCAATAACGTTCTCTGGCCATCTCTCCTACTTACATACGTATACTTATGTATATCTCTCTTTTTAAACTAGGTATTCCCAATCACCAGTCCTATTTCAGCACATAAATCTACTAGCTCTTCACCATTTCCATTTACAACACTGAACACCCCATGTATACCAATCATTCCCTCAACTGCCACGTACTCACATTTGCATTCAAATCACCCATCACTATAACCCGGTTTCGTGCATCAGAACCACTAACACACTCATTCAGCTGCTCCCAAAACACTTGCCTCTCATGATCTTTCTTCTCATGCCCAGGTGCATATGCACCAATAATCACCCATCTCTCTCCATCAACTTTCAGTTTTACCCATATCAATCTAGAATTTACTTTCTTACACTCTATCACATACTCCCACCACTCCTGTTTCATGAGTAGTGCTACTCCTTGCCTTGCTCTTGTCCTCTTACCAACCCCTGACTTTACTCCCAAGACATTTCCAAACCACTCTTCCCCTTTACCCTTGAGCTTCGTTTCACTCAGAGCCAAAACATCTAGGTTCCTCTCTTCAAACATTCTACCTATCTCCCCTTTTTTCTCATCTTGGTTACATCCACACACATTTAGACACCCCAATCTGAGCCTCTGAAGGGCAGTTACACATGACTTTCCAAAGCCTTTCAGGGATGACGACCAGACATTAGTAAGACAGGAAGAATATCACCAGTGGATCTCACCTTACGGTGATCAGAGGAAAGACTGTGAGATTCAAGATGAATAAAGATATGGGAGTTGAGGATTCAGAGGTTTTGGAAATGATAGATGTCTAAATCTTCGTAAGTTATTCCACTCAACTTTGATGAGATGCCAAAATTTACGTTTAGAGGGGGCTGCTGGAGGGGAAGGTGTGGATAAAACAGATACATATATGAGGGTGTGATCAGATGAACCAACTCAGCTTGAATGATTAGAGCTGAAAAACTCACCCAGAAAATTCTTACTTGACATTCTCATGTCTCACCTATAGTATCATAATAAAGCTCTCACATGTTATTATCCTTCTCATCACACCTATAGTATCATAATCCAGCTCTCCCATTTCATTATCATTCTCGTCACATCTATAGCATCATAATACAGTTCTCCCATGTCATCATTCTCGTCACATCTATAGTATCATGATACAGTTCTTACAAGTCATTATCATTCTCGTCACATCTATAGTATCATAATACAGTTCTCCCATGTCATTATCATTCTCGTCACATCTATAGTATCATAATACAGTTCTTACATGTCATTAGTCATGTTATCTTGTTCTCAGAAAGTTCTGTTTAACACATGGCTGAGTGATCTACTGTGGTGCTAACATACGTGTATTGCTATATAGTTGTGGCACGATATGTTATCATATTGCTATATACCTAAGTTTTGGTATGCTATTATATCTCTATATAACTTTGGTTTGATATGCTAATCACACGTAAACTTCTAACACGGTAATATAGCGTAGATGAACTGCGTATGTACATATATAGGTAGAGGTATTGTCTTGTTGAGAGTTACATTAACTTTAATAGTTCCCCCACACAAATACGTTCTTCCATATCATTCACGTTTTCTCCATAAACGTACGAAAACTCTCATCGGGAACTTAAATAATAATGATCACACCAAGGCAACTGGCAACATTAAGAATAGATATCTATCTTATCCCATTAGGAATTAACACGGATCCGGCTCACCTATGGCATGTGATAAATTTACACGCCTGCATTGTGTTAACCTTGCTATAAATTCTGATGAGACTTGCTTCTTCTTGTTATATGTAGTAATTACAGAGGAGGAAGAAGTAGGACAAGGGAAAGGACAGTTTGAAATGGAAGAGAAGACTGAAGTGCGTATAGGTGTGTCATGCAAGTTTTTGAGATTTGTGGATGATTATATGAAAGTTTGTAGGAGGTGCTTATATATATATATATATATATATATATATATATATATATATATATATATATATTTTTTTTTTTTTTTTATACTTTGTCGCTGTCTCCCGCGTTTGCGAGGTAGCGCAAGGAAACAGACGAAAGAAATGGCCCAACCCCCATACACACGTACATACACACGTCCACACACGCAAATATACATACCTACACAGCTTTCCATGGTTTACCCCAGACGCTTCACATGCCTTGATTCAATCCACTGACAGCACGTCAACCCCTGTATACCACATCGCTCCAATTCACTCTATTCCTTGCCCTCCTTTCACCCTCCTGCATGTTCAGGCCCCGATCACACAAAATCTTTTTCACTCCATCTTTCCACCTCCAAATATATATATATATATATTTTTTTTTTTATTTTTTTATACTTTGTCGCTGTCTCCCGCGTTTGCATGTTCAGGCCCCGATCACACAAAATCTTTTTCACTCCATCTTTCCACCTCCAAATATATATATATATATATTTTTTTTTTTTTTTTTTATACTTTGTCGCTGTCTCCCGCGTTTGCGAG
Organism: Panulirus ornatus; assembly: GCF_036320965.1. Taxonomy (NCBI): domain Eukaryota; kingdom Metazoa; phylum Arthropoda; class Malacostraca; order Decapoda; family Palinuridae; genus Panulirus; species Panulirus ornatus. The sequence continues at coordinate 17,324,436 of NC_092238.1, forward strand.
GTAGCGCAAGGAAACAGACGAAAGAAATGGCCCAACCCCCATACACACGTACATACACACGTCCACACACGCAAATATACATACCTACACAGCTTTCCATGGTTTACCCCAGACGCTTCACATGCCTTGATTCAATCCACTGACAGCACGTCAACCCCTGTATACCACATCGCTCCAATTCACTCTATTCCTTGCCCTCCTTTCACCCTCCTGCATGTTCAGGCCCCGATCACACAAAATCTTTTTCACTCCATCTTTCCACCTCCAATTTGGTCTCCCTCTTCTCCTCGTTCCCTCCACCTCCGACACATATATCCTCTTGGTCAATCTTTCCTCACTCATTCTCTCCATGTGCCCAAACCATTTCAAAACACCCTCTTCTGCTCTCTCAACCACGCTCTTTTTATTTCCACACATCTCTCTTACCCTTACGTTACTTACTCGATCAAACCACCTCACACCACACATTGTCCTCAAGCATCTCATTTCCAGCACATCCATCCTCCTGCGCACAACTCTATCCATAGCCCACGCCTCGCAACCATACAACATTGTTGGAACCACTATTCCTTCAAACATACCCATTTTTGCTTTCCGAGATAATGTTCTCGACTTCCACACATTTTTCAAGGCTCCCAAAATTTTCGCCCCCTCCCCCACCCTATGATCCACTTCCGCTTCCATGGTTCCATCCGCTGACAGATCCACTCCCAGATATCTAAAACACTTCACTTCCTCCAGTTTTTCTCCATTCAAACTCACCTCCCAATTGACTTGACCCTCAACCCTACTGTACCTAATAACCTTGCTCTTATTCACATTTACTCTTAACTTTCTTCTTCCACACACTTTACCAAACTCAGTCACCAGCTTCTGCAGTTTCTCGCATGAATCAGCCACCAGCGCTGTATCATCAGCGAACAACAACTGACTCACTTCCCAAGCTCTCTCATCCCCAACAGACTTCATACTTGCCCCTCTTTCCAGGACTCTTGCATTTACCTCCCTAACAACCCCATCCATAAACAAATTAAACAACCATGGAGACATCACACACCCCTGCCGCAAACCTACATTCACTGAGAACCAATCACTTTCCTCTCTTCCTACACGTACACATGCCTTACATCCTCGATAAAAACTTTTCACTGCTTCTAACAACTTGCCTCCCACACCATATATTCTTAATACCTTCCACAGAGCATCTCTATCAACTCTATCATATGCCTTCTCCAGATCCATAAATGCTACATACAAATCCATTTGCTTTTCTAAGTATTTCTCACATACATTCTTCAAAGCAAACACCTGATCCACACATCCTCTACCACTTCTGAAACCACACTGCTCTTCCCCAATCTGATGCTCTGTACATGCCTTCACCCTCTCAATCAATACCCTCCCATATAATTTACCAGGAATACTCAACAAACTTATACCTCTGTAATTTGAGCACTCACTCTTATCCCCTTTGCCTTTGTACAATGGCACTATGCACGCATTCCGCCAATCCTCAGGCACCTCACCATGAGTCATACATACATTGAATAACCTTACCAACCAGTCAACAATACAGTCACACCCTTTTTTAATATATTCCACTGCAATACCATCCAAACCTGCTGCCTTGCCGGCTTTCATCTTCCGCAAAGCTTTTACTACCTCTTCTCTGTTTACCAAATCATTTTCCCTAACCCTCTCACTTTGCACACCACCTCGACCAAAACACCCTATATCTGCCACTGTATCATCAAACACATTCAACAAACCTTCAAAATACTCACTCCATCTCCTTCTCACATCACCACTACTTGTTGTCACCTCCCCATTTTCGATCTTCATTGAAGTTCCCATTTGCTCCCTTGTCTTACGCACTTTATTTACTTCCTTCCAGAACATCTTTTTATTCTCCCTAAAATTTAATGATACTCTCTCACCCCAACTCTCATTTGCCCTCTTTTTCACCTCTTGCACCTTTCTCTTGACCTCCTGTCTCTTTCTTTTATACATCTCCCACTCACTTGCATTTTTTCCCTGCAAAAATCGTCCAAATGCCTCTCTCTTCTCTTTCACTAATAATCTTACTTCTTCATCCCACCACTCACTACCCTTTCTAATCAACCCACCTCCCACTCTTCTCATGCCACAAACATCTTTTGCGCAATCCATCACTGATTCCCTAAATACATCCCATTCCTCCGCCACTCCCCTTACTTCCATTGTTCTCACCTTTTTCCATTCTGTACTCAGTCTCTCCTGGTACTTCCTCACACAAGTCTCCTTCCCAAGCTCACTTACTCTCACCACCCTCTTCACCCCAACATTCACTCTTCTTTTCTGAAAACCCATACAAATCTTCACCTTAGCCTCCACAAGATAATGATCAGACATCCCTCCAGTTGCACCTCTCAGCACATTAACATCCAAAAGTCTCTCTTTCGCGCGCCTGTCAATTAACACGTAATCCAATAACGCTCTCTGGCCATCTCTCCTACTTACATACGTATACTTATGTATATCTTGCTTTTTAAACTAGGTATTCCCAATCACCAGTCCTTTTTCAGCACATAAATCTACAAGCTCTTCACCATTTCCATTTACAACACTGAACACCCCATGCATACCAATTATTCCCTCAACTGCCACATTACTCACCTTTGCATTCAAATCACCCATCACTATAACCCGGTCTCGTGCATCAAAACCACTAACACACTCATTCAGCTTGCCTCTCATGATCTTTCTTCTCATGCCCAGGTGCATATGCACCAATAATCACCCATCTCTCTCCATCAACTTTCAGTTTTACCCATATTAATCGAGAATTTACTTTCTTACATTCTATCACATACTCCCACAACCCTTGTTTCAGGAGTACTGCTACTCCTTCCCTTGCTCTTGTCTCACTAACCCCTGACTTTACTCCCAAGACATTCCCAAACCACTCTTCCCCTTTACCCTTGAGCTTCGTTTCACTCAGAGCCAAAAGATCCAGGTTCCTTTCCTCAAACATACTACCTATCTCTCCTTTTTTCACATCTTGGTTACATCCACACACATTTAGACACCCCAGTCTGAGCCTTCGAGGACGATGAGCACTCCCCGCGTGACTCCTTCTTCTGTTTCCCATTTCAGAAAGTTAAAAATACAAGGAGGGGAGGATTTCTGGCACCCCGCTCCCGTCCCCTCTAGTCGCCTTCTACGACACGCGAGGAATGCGTGGGAAGTATTCTTTCACCCCTATCCCCAGGGATAATATATATATATTATGTATATATATATGTATATATATACACACACACATATATATATATATATATATATATATATATATATATATATATATATATATATATATATATATATATATATATATATATATATATATATATATATCTATATCTATATATATATATATATATATATATATATATATATATATATATATATATATATATATATATATATATATATATATATATATATATATATATATATATATATATATATATATATATGTATATATATATATATATATATATATATATATATATATATATATATATATATATATATATATATATATATATATATATATATATATATAATATATATATATATATATATATATATATATATATATATATATATATATATATATATATATATATATATATATATATATATATATATATATATATATATATATATATATATATATATATATATATATATATATATATATATATATATATATATATATATATATATATATATATATATATATATATATATATCATTGACTGAGTTTGGTAATGAGTGTGAAAGAAGAAAGCTGAGAGTAAATGTAGATAAGAGCAAGGTTGTCAGGTTCAGTAGGGTTGAGGGACAAGTCAATTGGGAGGTAAGTTTAAATGGAGCAAAACTGGAGGAAGTGAAGTGTTTTAGATATCTGGGAGCGCATTTAGCAGAGGATGGAACCATGGAAGCAGAAGTGAGTCACAGGGTAGGGGAGGGGGCGAAGATTCTGGGGGCGTTGAAGAATGTATGGAAGGCGAGAACGTTACCTTGGAGAGCAAAAATGGGTATGTTTGACGGAATATCGATTCCAACAATGTTATATGATTATTCGGAGGAGGGTGGATGTGTTGGAAATGAGATATTTGAGGACAATATGTGGTGTGAGGTGGTTTGATCGAGTAAGTGATGAAAGGGGGAGAGAGATGTGTGGTAATAAAAAGAGTGTGGTTGAAAGAGCAGAAGAGGGTGTATTGAAATGGTTTGGTGACATGGAGAGAATGAGTGTGGAAAGATTGACAAAGAGGATATATGTGTCAGAGGTGGAGAGAACGAGAAGTAGGAGACTAAATTGGAGGTGGAAAGATGGAGTGAAAAAGATTTTGAGCGATCGGGGCCTGAACATACAGGAGGGTGAAGGGCGTGCAAGGAATATAGTGAATTGGAACGATGTGGTATACTGGGTCGACGTACTGTCAATGGATTCAACCAGGGCATGTGAAGCGTCTGGGGTAAACCATGGAAAGTTTTATGGGGCATGGATGTGGAAAGGGAGCTGTGGTTTCGGTGCATTATACATGACAGCTAGAAACTGAGTGTGAACGAATATGGTTTTTTTGTGTGTTTCTGGCGCTACCTCGCTGTAGGGTGTAGAGGGGGGGGGGGGGGGTGGCGGGAGAGGGAGATGCTATTTCGTGTGTGGAGGGGTGGTGACTGGAATAGATGAAGGCAGCAAGTATGAATCTTTACATATGTATATATGTATATGTCTGTGAATGTATATGTATGTATACGGTGAAATGTATATGTCTGTATGTGTGCGTGTCTGGGCGTTTATGTATATACATGTGTATGTAGGTGGGTTGGGCTATTCCTCAACTATTTCCTTGCGCTATCTCGCTAACGTGGGAGTCGGTGGTTAAGTATAATATATATATATATATATATATATATATATATATATATATATATATATATATATATATATATATATTCATTTATGTATTTATTTTGCTTTGTCGCTGTCTCCCGCGTTAGCGAGGTAGCGCAAGGAAACAGACGAAAGAATGGCCCAACCCACCCACATACACACGTATATACATACACGTCCACACACGCAAATATACATACCTATACATCTCAATGTACACATATATATACACACACAGACATATACATATATACACATGTACATAATTCATACCGTCTGCCTTTATTTATTCCCATCGCCACCCCGCCACACATGGAAATAAAAACCCCCTCCCCCCTCATGTGTGCGCGGTAGCGCTAGGAAAAGACAACAAAGGCCCATTCGTTCACACTCAGTCTCTACCTGTCATGTAATAATGCACCGAAACCACAGCTCCCTTTCCACATCCAGGCCCCACAGAACTTTCCATGGTTTACCCCAGACGCTTCACATGCCCTGGTTCAATCCGCTGACAGCACGTCGACCCCAGTATACCACATCGTTCCAATTCACTCTATTCCTTGCACGCCTTTCACCCTCCTGCATGTTCAGGCCCCGATCGCTCAAAAGTGCACTTTCGTGTAACGGTCATATCGTCGAGGGAGATACAAGAATCAGATAGAAGACATAGAACAGTTAGTTGATATACTAGGAAGAGACGTAGCTATGACGCCGTTGGTGAATAAGTGTTTCCGGATGGTAGTGTTCGGATTGGTGGTGTTCGGGTTTGGCATCATGCCTGTCATAAAACTTTACATATATTGGAAGATCATGACAACAGCTGTTCGATACATCCTATAAAACAAAACTATATGTCATTATAAATATATCCTAAAGATGTGGAGGAAGAACACTAGTACACACAGCAGGTCAGGTTCAGGAGGAAGTGTAGGCGTGTGAAGAGTGATCAGTCCAACTGTTTGTTGCAGCAATACCCGATCCTGGCGGTGCGGCGCAACTCCTGGTGGGTGGACCCGTCCTCCGTCATGGACCCCAGCGGTGATACCGGCAGGGCCCGCAGTGCACGGGACTCCGCCGTCCAGTGCCCCTCCCCTCTCGGGTAAGTCTTCCTCTCCCTGGTGACGGTACAGGTGCTGCTGATTAGATAAGTAAAGTTGATATATACGTATGAATATGCTTCCACAAGTGTCTTAACTAGGTCCCTCCATGGCAGCCTGTATTCCCGTGGCTGCTTGACTTAATGCAGAGTTTAGCTGTCTTAGAAATCATTTGTGAGTGATCTGGTATGTTATGTGTTCGTTACTGGAAATGAATATTAAGTTTTCACAGTATATGTCACCTCCTGATGTGTGCCAGTGACAAAGAGACTTCAGCAAAATTTCCACGTATTGGAACCACCCAGTGGTATCAGATAGGGATGAGCCATATCTAGATATTAATACCGTTGACTGATTTCCTTCAGTTACAGATATTTCTCAATCATTCTTTTGTTTTTACCACACATATATGTCAGATTTAATTAGGCATGACTCGAATCTCTCCTGTAATAACATCTTACACTCAGACTTTCTCATGAAAAGATAAGACGGAAAATGTGCTCTTGGTCAGTGACTAATGTCTTCACTTTCAATCATTCATATTTCCACTTGGCTTTATATACACACGCAGGACTGGTGTTGCTGCATCCTGCATCATACACAACAGGAGAGGTACGACTCATTTCATGTTAAGTCCTTAACCTTTCACGTGAGCAGCTGATCATGTAGTCGTAGTGAACATTGATTGAGGTTATGTAGATGCAGAACATATGCACAAGATGAACACTATCGGCAGGGAGAGCCAGGGGGGAACACCGCCCCGGATCCTCACTCCGGTCCCCATCGAGATGTTGCCAGACTTATCAGAGGCGTGTGGCGACATCGCCTGCTTCCCACCCTCTCGTAACCCGTAAGTGACCGACCATTGTCCCGTCATTACTATTATCCTTATTGTTCTCATTTCTTGTAATGATTAAAACTTTTATTATGTACAGTGTATTTAGTCGCTGTCTCCTGCAATAGCGAGGTAGCGCAATGAAACAGATGAAAGAATGACCCAACCCACCCACATACACACGCATATACATAAATGCCCACACACGCACATATACATACCTATACATTTCAACGTATACATACATATGCATACGCAGACATATACATATATACACATGTACATACTCATACTTGCTCCCTTCATCCATTCGCGTCGTCACCCCGCCACACATGAAATGGCACCCCCATCCCCCCGCGCGCGCGAGGTAGTGCTAGGAAAAGACAACAAAGGCCACATTCGTTCACACACAGTCTCCAACTGTCATGTGTAATGCACCGAAACCACAGCCTCCTTTACCACATCCAGGCCCAACAAAACTTTCCATGGTTTACCCCAGACGCTTCACATGCCCTGGTCAATCCGCTGACAGCACGTCGACCCCGGTATACCACATCGTTACAATTCACTCTATTCCTAGCACGCCTTTCACCCTCCTCTATGTTCAGGCCCCGATCGCTCAAAATCTTTTTCACTCCATCCTTCCATCTCCAATTTAGTCTCCCACTTCTCGTTCCCTCCACCTCTGACATATATCATTTTTGTCAATCTTCCTCACTCATTCTCTCTATGTGACCAAACCATTTCAATATACCCTCTTCTGCTCACTCAACCACACTCTTCTTATTATCACACATATCTCTCTTACCCTTTCATTACTTACTCGATCAAACCAACTCACACCATATATAGCCCTAAAACATCTAATTTCCAACACATCTACCCTCCTCTGCATAACCTTATCTATAGCCCATGCGTTGCAACCATATAACATTGTTGGAACCACTATTCCTTCAAACATACCCATTTTTGCTCTCCAAGATAACGTTCTCGCCTTCCACACATTTTTCTACGCTCCCAGAACCTTCTCCCTCTTCCCCACTCTGTGACTCACTTCCACTTCCATGGTTCCATCCGCTGCTAAATCCACTCCCGGAAATCTAAAACACTTCACTTCTTCCAGGTATTCTCCATTGAAACCTACCTCCCAATTAACTTATCCCTCAACTCTACTGAACCTAATAACCTTGCTCTTACTCACATTTACTCTCAGCTTTCTTCTTTCACACACTTTACCAAACTCAGTCACCAACTTCTGCAGTTTCGCACCCGAATCAGTCACCAGCGCTGCATCATCAGCGAAGAACAACTGATTGGCTTCCCAAGCCCTCTCATCCACGAGAGACTGCATAATTGCCCCTCTCTCCAAAACTCTTGCATTCATCTCCCTAACAACCGCATCCATAAACAAATCAAACAAGCATGGAGACAACACGCACCCCTGCAGCAAACCGACATTCACTGGGAACCAATCACTTTCCTCACTTCCTACTCGTACACATGCCTTACATCCTTGATAAAAATTTCCACTACTTCAAGCAACTTACCTCCCACACCATATACTCTTAATACCTTTCACAAATCATCTCTATCAACTCTATCATATACCTTCTCCAGATACATAAATGCTACATACAAATCCATCTGTTTTTCTGTATATTTCTTACATACATTCTTCAAAGAAAACACCTGATCCACACATCCTCTACCACTTCTGAAACTACATCGCTCTCCCCAATCTGATGCTCTGTACATGCCTTCACCCTCTCAATCAATACCCTCCCATATAATTTCCATGGAATACTCAACAAACTTATACCTCTGTAATTTGAACACTCACCTTTATCCCCTTTGCCTTTGTACGATGGCGCTATGCATGCATTCCGCCAATCCTCAGGCAATTCACCATGAACCATACATTCATTGAATATACTTACCAACCAGTCAACAACACAGTGACCCCCCCTATTTTAGTAAATTCCACTGCAATAACATCCAAACCCGCCGCCTTGTCGAATTTCATCTTCCGCAATACTTTTACTACCTCTTCTCTATTCATCAAACCATTCTCCCTGACCCTCTCGCTTCGCACACCACCTCGATCAAAACACCCCTATATCTGCCACTCTATCATCAAACACATTTAACAACCCTTCAAAATATTCACTCTTTCTCACTTCACCACTACTTGTTATTACTTCCCCATTAGCCCCCTTCACCGATGTTCCCATCTGCTCTCTTGTCTTACGCACTTTTTTTTTCCTCCCAAAACATCTTTTTATTCTCCCTAAAATTGAATGATATTCTCTCACCTCAACTCTCATTTGCCCTCTTTTTCACCTCTTCCACTTTTCTCTTGACCTCATGCATCATTCTTTTATACATCTCCCAGTTATTCGCACTACTTCGCTGTAAAAATCGTCCAAACGCCTCTCTCCTCTCTTTCACTAGCAATATTACTTCTTCATTCCACCACTCTCTACCCTTTCTAATTTGCCCACCTCCCACCTTTATCATGCCACAATATCTTTTGCGCAAGCCATCACTGCTTCCCATTCTTTCCCACTCCTCTTACGTCATTTGCTCTCACTTTTTTCATTCTGTACTCATTCTTTCCTGGTACTTCCTCACACAAGTCTCCTTCCCAAGCTCACCTACTATCACCACTCTCTTCACCCCAACACTCTCTTTTCTTTTCTGAAAACCTCTACATATCTTCACCTTCGCCTCCACAAGATAATGATCAGGCATCCCTCCAGTTGCACCTCTCAGCACATTAACATCCAAAAAGTCTTTCTTTCACGCGCCTATGTAATTCAATAACGCCCTCTGGCCATCTCTCCTACTTACATACGTATACTTATGTATATCTCTCTTTTTGATCCAGGTATTCCCAATCACCAGTCCTTTTTCAGCACACTGGTCTACAAGCTCTTCACCACTTTCATTTACAACCCTGAATACCCTCTGCACACCAATGATACCCTCAACTGCCACATTACTCACCTTTGCATTCAAATCACCCATCACTATAACCCGGTCTCGTGCATCAAAGCTGCTCCTAAAACACTTGTCTCTCATGATCTTTCTTCTCATGACCAGGTGCATAGGCACCAAAAATCACCCACCTCTCTCCATCCACTTTCAGATTCACCCATATCAATCTAGAGTTTACTTTTTTGCACTCTATCACATACTCCCACAAGTCCTGCTTCAGAAGTAGTGTTACTCCTTCCTTTGCTCTTGTCCTCTCACCAACCTCACTCCGGTCCCCATCGAGATGTTCCCAGACTTATCAGAGGCGTGTGGGGACATTGCCTGCTTTCCACCCTCTCGCAACCCGTAAGTGACCGACCACTGTCCTGTCATTACTATTATCCTTATTGTTCTCATTTGTTGTAATGATCAAAACTTGTATCTGTTTATAAACTTAATTCGCCTCTCAAGTGCAGAGCAACATATACTGACAACTGTAAGTAATACGGTACTCCTCAACCATGTAACTAACTCCAGCCGTCCAGGATTCATTGGCTAGTTGAACCCAATAGGCACAAGGGTACACCTCTTTGGGGATCAGGTCAGGAAGCAATCATACCCAAGAATCATACCATCTTGTTTAAGTGCCGTACCATTGTGCTCAAAGAGTTAAGTCAGATAAGCCAGTGGAATAAGATGAAAGACAGGAAGTGTTGATACACGAAAGATAACATACAAGATGTTAACAGTATAGGTTTTATCATAATGTAACCCAGTACAGCAGCCATAGTAACGACATAATTTAACCCAGTACACTTGCCATAGTAACGACATTATGCAACCCAGTACAGTAGCCATAGTAACGACATAATGTAACCCAGTACAGATGCCATAGTAACGACATTATGTAACCCAGTACAGTTGCCATAGTAACGACATTATGTAACCCAGTACAGTTGCCATAGTAACGACATTATGTAACCCAGTACAGTTGCCATAGTAACGACATTATGTAACCCAGTACAGTTGCCATAGTAACGACATTATGTAACCCAGTACAGTTGCCATAGTAACGACATTATGTAACCCAGTACAGCTGCCATAGTAACGACATTATATAACCCAGTACAGTTGCCATAGTAACGACATTATTTAACCCAGTACAGTTGTTACAGTAATATCGTACTGTTATCGTTAAGGAGAAGGAGTTTCTTTTGAATTCTGTTGTAGTCGAAGTGTGGTAGGAGGCAGGAGACCAGTGTACGCCTATGTACAGTTGCCCACAGTCCTGGACAGTACAGTCAGTGTTGTTAATCCTAACATTGTGGTAGGTGTGAACCCTGGAAGGATCGACTCGTAGATCCGAATCATTCACAAGAGAGAGGGAGGCGAGAGGGGTCGGGGGGTGACTGATGGTGGAGGTAAGGGAGGGGGCAGAGAGGTCAGGGGGTGAGCAGAGGCAGAGGTGATATTCCACAACGTAGCAGACATGACACGACTCCATCACCCATGGAATCGACAACGATGACCTTAGGAAGACTTTCATTACGATTACGAATCCATCCACAAGGCGTTGGAATCGATTACAATGACGATTCCAAAGGTTTGTAATGGATAGTAATTACCAATTACAATACCGGAGGAAAACAGGACCAAGCAGATGTTTCATTGGCAGAAATGTGACTATGAATATTAGGCATAATTAGAAGTTAAAGTTAATGTTTTCAAAATAATGCCAAGACCACAAGGCTATAGTCGGTGTAACGATGTAAAAAATGCTATATTTCACCGCTACAGTGTCTGGTTGGCCAGCTGCTGGACCCAACTGAACGTAACCAGTTCTCGCCCCCAGCTCTCCCGTCCTCTGCTAACAGCGTAATACTTGCATCATAGACTTTTCTAGGTACTTTTTATATAATCTTTATAGTTTTTTCTATTTTCCCCCAGATTTACTATTTTCTGTGGAGGGCATAAACTTGAGCTACACAGTCGCAAGTAATCGTAATGTAATCATGATTACGATTACATCATGTCTATAACGTAGTACGAAACGAAGAGCAAAACAACAATACATTGTGTCAAGTATTAACTATTACACTTAAGTTGCTGTTATCAGCAGTTTAGAAATACTTTGGTGCATCGACATCAAATTCCTCCTCCACCTCTCTCTCTCTCTCTCTCTCTCTCTCTCTCTCTCTCTCTCTCTCTCTCTCTCTCTCTTGCCATGTCCATGCATGTTTTTTCTCTACTTTCAGAAAGTTTAGAAACACTGCTACTTATTCGAAGGGTGATAATGATAGGGAGTTGATCTTTCTACGACAGAATGACTTCAAGTAACGAGAAACTTATTTACAGTTTACATAATCCTCGCAATTGTAATCCTTTTCATCTTGATCATCCATAATGACTGATTATTATATGACTGTTTACACAGTGACCACCATCACTGCAACTACCTCACCAACATGGCACTGCAGTAGTTACTTCATCACTGTTGCATCCCCTGCATTTGTCCAACAACTTTTGCAGTGCCTCTTACCTCAGATAAGCTTCGCAAACTGTCAGTTACAAGCTCATCATATGATATGGTTCAGCAGACTGAGGGATATGGTTGACCGCCCGAGTCTCTCTCACTGTAGCCGTGTGCTCGTTTGCACTTTGACACTGAACCACTCAGGTGTTTCTTTGGAATAAATAGCAGCCATGAAACTAAATGATTATCCCTACGAGAGGCAAGTTTTAAAGGAACGACAAGTATTTTTTAAATTCTGTATTTCCTAGAATATCAGAGCTTGAAGAAAAGTAAACCCCATTTGCCATTAGAACCTGACCCTTTCTTGTATGTTAAATAACATTCAACTACTTGTATCATATAACATCCCTAACTTTGTGCTTATTGATGTTCCGATTGTCCTGAGTATCCAAGAAAGTAAGAAATCAATCGTTTTCGTTAAGTCGTTCATCACTCGGTGAAATTGTGTTAGACAGATATTAATATGAGAGCAGTGGTCACGAGCGGTTCCTAATCATCCTTGTTGATATTAGTTGATAAGTTTAGATATTTCAAGTATGGACTCACTCACCTGGAAGAGAGGTTCACCGTAACAATTTAGATTCACTTCACTTTATAATAACAGTTGTACTTTGTTATATGAATCTGCCCTACGTACACCTTGGAGACAATGTGGAAAGCTTAATTAGTTGTTTTGTTGTCATATGATCCATTATACCGTCATTTGTGCGACCCGAGACAAGTGCATCATCATCACACAGCAGTGTGAACATAGCCATAATTATGGTACATTGCTCCATATTCAAGGGTAATGGTAGGTAATAAAGTTTATTCTTGATATAATTAAGGTGAATTAAAAGTAAAGTTAGCAACATCTAAATAGTTTGTCTAACTAGCTACCAACAAACAAGTCAAAAAACTAAATTTTCTGATGAGGAGGAAAGGCCAGAGTGGTCGATCCTCCAAACCACCAACAGTAATTGCTCAGCAATTCTGATAATTGTTTCCTCATAGACCGATATTTTTTCTTCCTTACCGCTGGCAAACAATGAAAGCTGCGCACACACCATTGTCTTAGTAAGTGTAGTACAGAGTGAGGATTGAAATATTCAAGCTTAAATATTTGTAGCTCAAACTAGAACAGTGCAGCACTCTGAGCAGCTGAGGGAAGTGAGGTGTATAGAGAACACACGATCTACAGCTCTATGTATCAAGATAATATAGATCATAAGAGAATGGAGGACTGCTGTGAATATCGAGAGGGATATGAGAAGCGTCGCACGACTACCAACATTATTCCCACCTGGAATAGAGTTTACATAGGCATAGTTTAAATATAGTTGCCAGCTTGCCTATTAACATTGTTGGACGACCCCTCCTCTGATAACCAGTTGGTGGATGGAGTGGAAACAGTTTTGAATAATTCAAATACTCTATTTACAAAGTCTTTCCATACACCATAGTATCTTTAGTGCTGTAATGCCATTACCAGAAGAAAATATTACAGCAATTTCTCTTTAGATCATGAAATGTTTATTAGGAAGAAGAACAATTGATGCACGAAGGAGTAGGCCAAGGGCAGCGATGCTAAAATGAACCTCCTACATACAGGAGCCTCGTAGCAGCAGCCGTCAAATTAGTCTGCTTTACGTCTCTGTTGTTTTGTAGTGCTGGTACCGGCCCCTGCCTGCCCCTGGCAGTCCGCTCTAACCCAGTCACTCGGTGAGACATCAAAGATAATTTGTTTTCCTTTTATGTGATAACTAAGACAAACGATTATATTACGTCTGCTAAAATGCGACAGATTGGTTATTCAATTCGTCTATTTATTGTGTTAATCATACTTTTCACTGAAACATCTGTAAGGTTAAAAAAGTTTCCATAGAGGTAAGTTTAGAAGGAGACTCAGACAACATGGTATGTTTTCCCCGTTTACTTTCTTAGTAGCGAGTCTAACCACCCTCCTTCCCAACCACAGTCCTCAATCTGTCTGACGTACAGGAGACATGGTTACGGACGAGGTGAGGCTGACTCCTGAACAGTTCCCACTGATGATGTGAGCCAAAAGTTCGTCTGGTGTCCGCTCCCTCTCTTGGCTCCTGCAGGTGACGATATTTGCCCAGATATTTTCAGTGGGGTTCACATCGCACCCCTTGCTTGGCCACTCGTACAACTGCAGGTCCTCTCTGCCAGCAAACCCTTCCTGAACAGCCCGGACCGTGTGGATAGGGAAACAGTCGTGAAGAAAGAGGATGGGGCTGGCGGGGAATGGGAAGTCCCGCTCCTGGAGTGAGGGGAGGAGAAAAGTCCTGCAAAATATCGATATATTTTGCAGCAATAAATCTGCCTTTAATCCTGGTTAGGTCTGCCATACCAGGCAGGGGGATCCACCCCTACACGTTCACTGTCACGTGGCCACTCCGCGCCTCCTCGTACATGTTCCTACGTTCGTATCTGCACAGAAATACAGATGGTGTAATGGTTGCACATCTTGTTTCATAGCTGGGTTTCAGGATTTTATTAAGTGGCTACAGTTAGTTAACTTTAGATGAAACTTTTCTCATAAGAAATATTTTCTTTTCAATTAACCTGACTAAAACTGATATACTATAAAGAAGGACTTTGAATATATACTTCTCTTAATTGAACATATACTTCTCTTAATTTTTATACATACTGCCGTTCTCACCTGCAGGTTGACATGAACGAAACTAAACGATCAAATGAATGAAAAGTATCATAGTAACTATCCTTCCCCATCATTAGTTCACATTTCGTCTTGATACTGAAACAGACTAGACTCATCCTTATGACTGTTAAGGAAAGTACAACAAATATACATACTATTTTAGTATGTATACTAGTATTATTCAGTTTATCTATTATACTTAATCGCCGTCTCCCGCGTTAGCGAGGTAGCGCAAGGAAACAGACGAGGAATGGCCCACCCCACCCATATACACATGTGTATACATAAACGCCCACACACGCACATATACATACATATACATTTCAACATATACATACATATACATACACAGACATATACATACATACACATGTATATATTCATACTTGCTGCTTTCATCCATTTCGTCGCCACCCCGCCACACATGAAATAGCACCCCCCTACTTCCATCTTACCAAGTATAACCAAGTCTCCACAAGTGTATTTTGCCATGGTTGTTGATGGTAGATGTCTTCTCATCAATGGAGACCACACGGGACCAATAATCCACATCCTCTGCGACAAACTGGCGAGCAAAGGCGAGGCAGCCAGCGCGGTGTTGGTGGGTGAGGCGGGCGGGCCTGTACAGCAGGAACCCTTTGGTGAACTCCCTCCCTCGTGTGAGCGCCGCCGGATAATCTCCTCTGACACAGGCAACTGAAGGTCCTCGCGGATCCTGACTACGTTGCTGGAGGGGTTGTCCTGCACTGCACGTAGGCTGGCCTCGTCTTCCTGGCGGGTGGTCAGCCGTGGCCGTGGTCTCCTTTGTATTATATGATTAAAATCATTGAAACTCATAACTCATGATACAATATAGGAGATAATAGCTTCACTGCTTACCGGAATTATAGCACTATGTACAGTGATGGTTACGTTCAAACTATGGTTCAACTTACCAAAGTCTGTTACATGACCAGTTTCCTCGTTCCCTCTGATCCACTTTGCCACCGTGGAAGTCGCTGGGGGGGAGACCAGACCTGCGCTGATTTGGTTGTGCTTAACTAACTCGTATTGTGTTATTGGTGTAGCCATGGTGAGCACGAGAGAGGCAGTGTTCCATCTCAAGCAGTGAAGGTATGACAACGCCTGGGTTTGTGTGTAGTTGGCTACTTATAAGATGAATGAAATTGGCTGGTTTCACGCGTTATTTTCACTCAGTTCTATTCTTAGACTTTGCCTCTGTTTCCAAACTAGAATTGCACCATGCGATTAGTGCCGTATAACGTAGGCCATTATCAATAACCAAGACAGAATTTGCTTGACAAATATTTTACTATTGTGATATTTCAGCGTATGAAGAATACAGGATTTCCTTATGCCCTAGACTTGCCACGTTCTTAAATACTGCTGTTTTGAAACCTGTGCGAGCTGCTACATGGCATCATACATTCGTTCATTACTACTACTATACATGAAATGTTGCAGATTTGATTACTATTTCTTTCAGTTTAACGACAACACTGTAGCCCCGACCTGCTTGCCAAGTGGTCTGAAGGAGGAAATTTTTCTCCCTCACCACATCACTGTAAAATCACTGCCATGTTTACATGTAATTATGTCACAGGCAGTGCCAGTTGAAACAGCATGGCTGGACGACCTCTCATTAGTACGGACTTATGCTGCCCCAAATAATACTTGAACTGGCTCAATCTTATTTGCTTGCACTAAGCACGCAGGCAGTAGCTCCTCAAGAATTTTATTAATCAGTCACTCAATCAAGAAACATTGAGTCAATTACATCAGGATAAAGTACTGTGTACGTTCACACGTTTGGTTAAGCTTTCTTATCGTTGTCAGTATCAAGCAGTTGAAACTTGATCGTGACCGTTTTTATCCTGATCGTTAATTCTGATTGGAAGGAAAGATTAGGGCAGAGTGAGGAGAACAGTAATTGCTATGTTCGTACTACAAATCTTAGCTAAGTTTGGAAGAGTATAATACGTATTCACTAACATCGTTTTCTGTTTGTTTCCTCCTCATGAATTACGCTCATCTTTTGTTTATAAACATGACAGGATTGTGTAATTATAAAAGATTGAACACTACTGGCTCTCTCTCTCCACCAACTTTTCCACCATAGCTCGTCTTCGCCCGACCTCTTCCGCTTCCATCTTTACCCCCCCCCTCCACACACACACACACACACACACACACACACACACACACATACACACACGCCTTAGACTCTTCGCATCCAGACGAGCAGAGCTTCACTATATATGGGGATCAGCATTTGTAACGCTAACTATATTGGCCATAACTGTGGAGAACTGTACCTCAGTCAACAACAATGTGTCCCTCGGTCTTTCGGTGCGATACTGAACCGTCCGAAACATCTCGCTTCCTCGCACCATCATGACTACCACAGCAACCTTAGGTTTCCTTTAGTTATTTAATAAGTTAATGAACCGTTCGAGACACCTCGCTGACTCACACTCCTATGATTCGAATTGTTTCTTTCATTAACTCTCGTCAACACCCGAGTTTGTAACCCTTTACACAGATCAGCATCAGCACAATATTGTGTTGGCAGGACCATCCTGTTGGACTGTTGGCAGGACCATCCTGTTGGACTGTTGGCAGGACCATCCTGTTGGACTGTTGGCAGGTCCATCCCTGTTGGACTGTTGGCAGGTCCATCCCTGTTGGACTGTTGGCAGGACCATCCTGTTGGACTGTTGGCAGGTCCATCCCTGTTGGACTGTTGGCAGGTCCATCCCTGTTGGACTGTTGGCAGGTCCATCCCTGTTGGACTGTTGGCAGGACCATCCCTGTTGGACTGTTGGCAGGTCCATCCCTGTTGGACTGTTGGCAGGTCCATCCCTGTTGGACTGTTGGCAGGACCATCCTGTTGGACTGTTGGCAGGTCCATCCCTGTTGGACTGTTGGCAGGTCCATCCCTGTTGGACTGTTGGCAGGACCATCCCCGTTGGACTGTTGGCAGGTCCATCCCTGTTGGACTGTTGGCAGGACCATCCCTGTTGGACTGTTGGCAGGTCCATCCCTGTTGGACTGTTGGCAGGTCCATCCCTGTTGGACTGTTGGCAGGTCCATCCCCGTTGGACTGTTGGCAGGTCCATCCCTGTTGGACTGTTGGCAGGTCCATCCCTGTTGGACTGTTGGCAGGTCCATCCCTGTTGGACTGTTGGCAGGTCCATCCCTGTTGGACTGTTGGCAGGACCATCCCCGTTGGACTGTTGGCAGGACCATCCCCGTTGGACTGTTGGCAGGACCATTCACTGGACTGAGGACATGGTTAATGCAGACAACATACATACATTTAAAAGGATGCATAATACAAGGATACCGGGAACACTGACACAGAGGAACACAGGAAATTTATCAGAGCTTTAGTAAGACTAGTCTACATTGTTAGAGGTACAACTGCCGTGAATACTTACGATCCGGCAGAAGAAAAGTACAGAGCACACGGGGTCAGCATGTTTGAAAATAAGGAAATTATGGATAGAGACACAGAGATTTACATATCAACATTAAAAGATTAAGAAAATGATTAGGACACCAGGAGGATGATAGATATAAATCTCTGATTGATTTAGACTGGATGATCATGCGATTGGTGAAGAACAAGAGGGAAAGAAAGAAGGAATACTTATGAAAAGGTAATTGAAAACAACAGAGTTGTCTAATGCAATTTCTGTTGTAAAATGTGAATAATTTTTGGTTATAATGAAGTCATAAGGAGGCGAACATTTATGGTTACCTTTGTTTCAGTCATTAAGCCATTAAGAAAGTACCTAGGCAAGCCAATAACTTAAAAAGTGGAATCTAGTGGTGCATTCATCAAATGTGGAAGACCAAGGAGGTGAGTAAAAGCAAAAGCATAGGATGAAAAGCAGGAGACGTCAAATGGGATGAGTGACCCACCAACACCACAGACAGGTCAGGAATGTTGAGTGATGGTTGAGTGACCCACCAACACCACAGACAGGTCAGGAATGTTGGGTGATGGTTGAGTGACCCACCAGCACCACAGACAGGTCAGGAATGTTGGGTTACGTTAATGTCAGACTGAAAGTGAGAGGTAAAGTGAGGGGATGTAAGGATCGCATCAGGGAAATTGCATGTGATGCTGCTGGAGCTGTAGAGAGAAAGTTTACCAAAGACTCACGATCTCACACGTTCTGTTACGAGGTATACATGATAGCAAGCAGGGAAGGGAGAGGCGAGGGAGTAGGGCTGCTCACCCTAACGTGAGAGAGACTTAGTTTTCCGGAAATTGTGAAAGACGACCCGTTCTGACAATTAATGAAGGGAAACATAGGTGTAGGAAAGAAGTACAAAGTAGTGATGCTATGATACAATCCTTCAAAGAATTTTAACAATCCAAGACAAATATACGGTAATAAGAATAAAGGAAAAGGAGGATGGTACATGAAGCAGTAAAATAACATTTCTTGAAGTTGTTGAATTACTGATGATGGAGGATGTCAACTGTAAAGATACAGACAAGGGATATTTGGGTCCTTGTAGTGACAGGGTCGTTGGGATGTAAGTTCTTAGAGTCCTCAGGAAAATGTCCTACAGGAGCACGTCAGGGATCATACTGTAGGATAAGTGAGACTCATGCACCATCATTACAAAGAACTGTAAGATTATTAGTGAAGGTCTATACAAACTGGATTGCTTTGTCGTAGGCAAAACTTGTAAACAGTTCTCTTTCCTGTCCATATAATAAAATTTTATGACAGATATGATGCCAGACCCGAACACCAACAACCCAAACACCGCCATACTGTAACACTTGTTTATCAATAGCGTATTTCCTACGTCTTTTCCTTGTATATGAACCAACTGTTCAATTTCTTCTGTCTCATCCTTGTATCTCCCCTGACGATGTGGTCATTACATGAAAATGCACTTGGGAATTTATTGGGTTTAATTTTCCTCGTGATTGAAATGGTTTGGACATGTGAAGAGGATGAGTGAAGAAAGATTGACAAAGAAGATATATGTGCCATAGGTGGAGGAAATAAGGAGAGGCAGAAGACCGAATTAGATATGGAAGGATGGAGTGAAAAAGATTTTGAGCGATCGGGGGATGAACATACAGGAGGGTGAGAGGCGTGCAAGGAATACAGTGAATTGGAACAATGTTGTATACCAGGGTCGACCTGCTATCAATGGACTGAACCAGGACATGTGAAACATCTGAGGTAAACCATGGAAAGGTCTGTGGGGCCTGGATGTGGTTAGGGAGGTGTGGTTTCCGTGCAATACACATAACAGCTAGAGACTGAGTGTGAATGAATGTGGCCTTTTTTGTATGTGTTCCTGGCGCTACCTCGCTGAAGTAGGGGGTAGCGATGCTGTTTCCTGGGTATAGGGGAGAAAGAATACTTCCCACGCATTCCCCGCGTGTCTTAGAAGGCGACTGAAGAGGATGAGAGTTGGTGGTGAGAAAGTATCATTAAATCTTAAGGAGAATAAAAAGGTGTTTTAGAAGGAGGTAAACAAAGTGGGTAAGACAAGAGAACAAATATGAACATCGGTGAAGGGGGTTAATGGGGAGGTAACAACAAGTAGTGGTGAAGTGTGTAGGAGATGGAGTGAGTATTTTGAAGGTTTGTTGAATGTGCTTGATGATAGAGTGGCAGATATCGGGTGTTTTGGTCAAGGTGGTGTGCGAAGTGAGAGGGGTCAGGAGGAATGGTTTGTTAAACAGAGAAGAGGTAGTGAAAGCTTTGCGAAAGATCAAAGCCGGCAAGGCGGTGGGTTTGAATGGTATTACAGTGAAATTCATTTAAAGAGGGGGTGACTGAATTGTTGAGTGGTTGGTAAAGATACTCAACGTATATATGGCTCATGATGAAGTGCCTGAAGACTGGCGGAATGCATGCATAGTGTCATCGTACAAAGACAAAGGGGATAAAGGTGAGTGTTCAAATTACAGAAGTATAAGTTTGTTAAACATTCCTGGGAAATTATATGGGAGGGTATCGATTGAGAGGGTAAAGGCATGTACAGAGCATCAGATTGGGGAAGAGCAGTGTGGTTTCAGAAGTGGTAGAGGATGTGTGGATCAGGTGTTTGCTTTGAAGAATGCATGTGCGAAATAATTAGAAAAACAGATGGATTTGGAGAAGGCATCTGATAGAGTTGATAGAGATACTCTGTGGAAGTTATCAAGAGTATTTGGTGAGAAGTTTTTACCAAGGATGTAAGGCATGTGTACGAGTAGGAAGAGAGGAAAGTGACTGGTTCCCAGTGAATGTCGGTTTGGGGGAGGGGTGCGTGATATCTCCATGGTTGTTTGATTTGTTTATGGATGGGGTTGTTAGGGAGGTGAATGCAAGAGTTTTGGAGACAGGGGCAAGTATGCAGTCTGTTGTGGATGAGAGGGCTCGGAAAAAGAGTCAGTTGTTGTTCGCTGATGATACAGTGCTGGTGGCTACTTCGGGTGAGAAACTGCAGAAGTTGGTGACTGAGTTTGGTAGTGTGTGAAAGAAGAAAGCTGAGAGTAGATGTGTATAAGAGCAAGGTTATTAGGTTCAGTAGGGTTGAGGGAGAAGTCTATTGAGAGGTGAGTTTAAATGGAGAAAAACTGGAGGAAGTGAGGTGTTTTAGATATCTGGGAGTGGATTTAGCAACGACTGGAACCATGGAAGCGGAAATGAGTTACAGTGTGGGGGAGGGAGCAAAAGTTCTGGGAGCGTTGAAGAATGTGTGGAAGGCGAGAACGTCATCTCGTTGAGCAAAAATGGCTGTGTTATATGCTTCATGGGTACGGGAGTTGTGCGGAGTAGGGTTTTTGTGTTGGAAATGAAATGTTTCAGGACAATATGTGGTGTGAGGTGGTATGATCGAGTAAGTAATGAAAGGGTAAGAGAGATGTGTGGTAATAAAAAGAGTGTGGTTGAGATAGCAGAAAAGGGTGTATTGAAATGGTTTGGGCACATGGAGAGAATGAGTGAGGAAATATCGACAAGGAGGATATATGTCAGAGGTGGAGGGAACGAGAAGTGTGAGACCAAATTGGAGGTGGAAGGATGGAGTAAAAAAGATTTTGAGCAATAGGGGTCTAAACATACAGGAGGGTGAAAGGCGTGCAATGAGTAGAGTGCATGTTGAACATGTGGTATACCCCGGTCGACGTGCTGTCAATGGATTGAACCAGGGCTTGTGAAGCGTCTGGGGTAAACCATGGAAAGTTTTGTGGGGCCTGGATACGGAAAGGGAGCTGTGATTTCGGTGCATTACACATCACAGCTGGAGACTGAGTGTGAACGAATGTGGCCTTTGTTGTCTTTTCTTAGCGCTACCTCGCGAGCGCGCGGAGGTAGGGGGTGCCATTTCATGTGTGGCGGGGTGGCTACGAGAATGGATGAAGGCAGCACGTATGAATATGTACATGTGTATATATGTATATGTCTGTGTATGTACTTGTATACGTTGAAATGTATAGGTATGTGTATGTGCGTGTGTGGGCGTGTATGTATATACATGTGTATGTGGGTGGGTTGGCCCATTTTTTCGTCTGTTTCCTTGCACTACATTGTTAACGCGGGAGACAGTGACAGAGTATATATCAATTTGTTGTTTTATACGTGTTTATCACATGTATCATATCTACCGTATGTTACCATGAATACCTGATATCAGCTATGAAGGTACAGTGTACAATATTGTCATTAACTTAAACAGCACCACATCACGCAAACCAGTGTTTTTCAAACAGCATAGGGGTTTCCAGGGATCGTGAACCGTCCACACTGAACTAACAAGAATATTTGTGCTTTAGAATAAGACTAAAACCCCGAATGAACATTGGTGCAGAGATGAAACAAAAATGGCCTACATCAAAGGCTTGCTATTACCTCTGTAGCAATTATGTGTGGGCAAAAGTAGATTCTGTGTATGTCAGTTTACGTACGTGGGGACAACAGGTCGTCGCAGGAAACAAGACCTAGACGCGGGAGTCGTCGAGCTAATCCGGTTAAGAATCAGTGGCTGAGACAGATCTTTATATTTCCCAGTAGATAGGCTAAGCCTAGCCCTCCTACTGGTCTAGGTTAGGATTACGTCGCCTAGTATGTAGAACTTGTCAGTTCTACCACGAGCATCATGTCATCTGGTTTTGTATTTTCTTTTCTGTTTTTTTCAGCATGACACCGTTAGCAGGCCAGCAACAGGTCTGCCCGCTCCTGGAGTCCAGCGCTGACTCTAGCAATAGCACCACCGACCACACAGTCTCGACATTCCCGCCCTTGAGTGCAGATCCACACAACACAACCCCTCTGCTCTACAGTGCAGCCCAGGAGCTGCGCACCGGTACCTTCATACCATCCAGTGCTGGCCCGGCTCGCTCCCACGGCGCTCTGCCCCCCAACACCCAAATTCCAAGCATACAGGTAAGATTGTTGCTAATGGTTGATGGTTCGAAGATAGTGAGAGATATGTGGTGGAAAGGATGGTGACTCAAGGGTTTCATATTGTACAGTAACTAGTGTTTGATGATCGGTAGGTGATTGGCATCAGTTAGGGTAAAGTTAATGATTAGTGACTGGTTAACAATGTCCACTGGATAGTGACATAAAACTGGTGGATGGAGCTCGAGCTGGGGGGTGGGGGATAGAGGGAGGAGTTAGAAACTTGTCGCTTTTCAAGGTTATGCGGTGAGGAGCACCTGGGAAATCCTGTGTTGTGGAGGAGGGTATTACTGGCAGGGTTACATGAGGACATCTCATGGATTTTGTTCGATTGTTAGAACCTTTGGAAGCAATCGTGACTCTTTTATGGCTGTTAACGTCACAGGTGTAATGATGGCACCGGGTTTTGCCACAGGTGTTATACAGATGATGAATGTTGCTGCAGGTGTTGTGATAACTGAGTGGTCGTTGGCACTTGTGTTCTGATAACTGTGTACTTGTTAGCACGGATGTTCTGCTAAGCATATGATGGTTGTTACAGGTGACGGCGGCGGCTCCCCAGAACTCAGCGGGGCCAGTCCTACCCCGGCTCTCCCGACACTGCTCCACCCGGCTCGACAGTCGACCCACCACTGCCGAGCCCAGATGAAGCCAGACCTACGGCTACAGGCCTTAACCTCCCTACCCCACACACGTTACGACCCATGTTCACGACCCTACCATCCTTGACCGCCACAGGACGACTCTTAGATATGATGACTTGGCTTTTAGCCTGATGACCCTGAAGGGTCAGGTCAAAGGTCAGGTCATCATACCCAAGGGTCGCATTATCATATTCAAGGGTCGCCCTGTCGTGCTCAAGGATCGAAGTGTCGTACTCAAGGGATTAAGAGTACATATACACGTCTCGCTCTGCCCCAGGAAACAGATCGCCTTATAACATTCATATATCTATATATTTCTACGAGAGGATCCATGTTATATAAATTATCAATGTTTATATTTTCAGAATATTTATGAAAAATAGAATTTTGTTGTACGTATGAGAAGGGCTATCAGGCTAACATATTGTTGATGTTTTTAATAACTAACACTTGTCTCACATTTTATAAGTCATGATACATGTTAGTCTCGATGGTTGAACAGTCTGACACGGAAACTGTATTGCTGTAATTCCACTTTATGTTGTCATCAGAAATGGATACTAAACTGCAGAAAGGCACATTCCTATATATGCACACATACACTAAATTTTATATCATATACTCGGTGTGTCTGTGTATATACTGACGGGAAACGATGTTTTTTCTTTTGTATCAAATCATCACCGCATTCCATCCGACACCTCACACTCCACTCAAGACTCACTAGGAAAGTAAGGACATCATCTTCATATGTTTCATGAACATCATTTTGGAAATACAATCAAATGCCGAAAACCTTGTTTTCTCATTTTCCTTCTCCCAGTGTATCACATGAACATATGTGTAAGATTAAAGTTAAAGTAGGAGAGAAGAGAGAGAGAGAGAGAGAGAGAGAGAGAGAGAGAGAGAGAGAGAGAGAGAGAGAGAGAGAGAGAGAGAGAGAGAGAGAGAGAGACGTGTGGATAGCCCTGTGATAGCGAGCACGAATTGCTTCCTTTGGTCACATCAGATGACAAACCATGAACTCGCTGTACAAGATAACTAAAACTACACAGCACAATACAATATCAAATGTGTAACAAGATATTTACTGTTATTCGGGATTTTATGAGAAAACTTATCATTTTCACACGTCACGGTAGGAGGAACAATATTTCTCAGAGGCAAAATAAAGAAAAAAAATGATTCAGACGATAAACATTTCTGTTGTTATGCTCATGTCCTGATGACTGACACTTGCCTACATGAGAGGTCGAGATGGTTATGTCCTGATGACCTGGAAGGTCATGTCCTGAAGACGGGCACTTGCTACATAAGGGTTGTGGAAGATCATGTCCTGACGACGGGCACTTGCTTTCATAAGGGTTCTGGATGGCCATGTCCTGATATCCGGCACATCCCTAAATTGGGTTCTGGGTCATTATGTCCTGAAGATCGATGCTTATCTAGGCGATATGTTTATATATATGTATGTGTATGCACGTGCATGTAAATATGGGTGTATATGAGTGGATAAATCTTTCTTCATCTGTTTCCTGGCCCTACCTCGATGATGCGAGATACGGCGATCAACTATAATGAATAGATATAACTAAATAAATTATCTATCTATCTATCTATCTATCTATCTATCTATCTATCTATCTATCTATCTATCTATCTCTCTCTCTCTCTCTCTCTCTATATATATATATATATATATATATATATATATATATATATATATATATATATATATATGCCCCCCCCCCCCATACACATGTATATACATACGTCCACACACGCAAATATACATACCTACACAGCTTTCCATGGTTTACCCTAGACGCTTCACATGCCTTGATTCAATCCACTGACAGCACGTCAACCCCGGTATACCACATCCCTCCAATTCACTCTATTCGTTGCCCTCCTTTCACCCTCCTGCATGTTCAGGCCCCGATCACACAAAATCTTTTTCACTCCATCTTTCCACCTCCAATTTGGTCTCCCTCTTCTCCTTGCTCCCTCCACCTCCGACACATATATCCTCTTGGTCAATCTTTCCTCACTCATCCTCTCCATGTGCCCAAACCACTTCAAAACACCCTCTTCTGCTCTCTCAACCACGCTCTTTTTATCTCCACACATCTCTCTTACCCTTACGTTACTCACTCGATCAAACCACCTCACACCACACATTGTCCTCAAACATCTCATTTCCAGCACATCCATCCTCCTGCGCACAACTCTATCCATAGCCCACGCCAAATATATATTATTTTATCATGCTTTGTCGCTGTCTCCAGCTTTAGCGAGGTAGCATAAGGAAACAGACGAAAGAATGGCCCAACCCACCCACATACATATATATGATATACACACCCACACATTCCTTCAACATTCCTTCAAACATACCCATTTTTGCTCTCCGAGATAACGTTCTCGCCTTCCACACATTCTTCAACGCTCCCAGAAACTTCGCCCCCTCCCCCCCATCCTGTGACTCACTTCCGCTTCCATGGTTCCGTCCGCTGCCAGATCCACTCCCAGACATCTAAAACACTTTACTTCCTCCAGTCTTTTTCCATTCAAACTTACCTCCCAATTAACTTGTCCCCCAACCCTACTGAACATAATAACCTTGCTCTTATTCACATTTACTCTCAGCTTCCTTCTTACACACACTTTACCAAACTCAGTCACTAACTTCTGCAGTTTCTCACCTGCATCAGCCACCAGCGCTGTATCATCAGCGAACACCAGCTGACTCACTTCCCAAGCTCTCTCATCCACAACAGACTGCATAATTGCCTCTCTCTCCAAAACTCTTGCATTCACCTTCCAAACAATCCCATTCATAAGCAAATTA
Source organism: Panulirus ornatus (assembly GCF_036320965.1). NCBI lineage: Eukaryota > Metazoa > Arthropoda > Malacostraca > Decapoda > Palinuridae > Panulirus > Panulirus ornatus. The sequence continues at coordinate 17,351,417 of NC_092238.1, forward strand.
AACAACTATGAAGACATCACACAACCCTGCCGCAAACCGACATTCAATAGGAACCAATCACTTTCACTGCTTCTAGCAACTTACCTCCTTCACCATATACTTTTGATACCTTCTACAGAGCAGCACTATGAACTCTATCATATGCCTTCTCAGGATCCATAAATGCTACATACAAATCCATCTGTTTTTCTAAGTATTTCTCACATATATTTTTCAAAGCATACACCTGATCCACACATCCTCTACCACTTCTGAAACCACACTGCTCTTCCCCAGTCTGATGCTCTGTACATGACATTACCCTCTCAATACCCTCCCATATAATTTCCCAGAATACTCAACAAACTTATACTTCTGTAATTGAGCACTCGCATTTATCCCCTTTGCACTTGTACAATGGCACTATGCATGCATTTCGCCAATTCTCAGGCACATCACTATGAACCATACATACATTACATAACCTTACCAACCAGTCAACAATACAGTCATCCCCTTTTTTAATAAATTCCACTACAATACCATCCAAACCCGCTGCCTTTCCGGCTTTCATCTTCCGCAAAGCTTTTACTACCTCTTCTCTGTTTACCAAACCATTCTCCCTGACCCTCTCACTTTGCACACCACCTCGACCAAAACATCTTATATCTGTCACTCTATCATTAAACACATTCAACAAACCTTCAAAATACTCACTTCATCTCCTTCCACTTCACCACTACTCGTTATTACCTCCCCATTAGCCACCTTCACCGATGTTCCCATTTGTTCTCTCGTCTTACGCACTTTATTTACCTCCTTCCAAAACATCTTTTTATTCTCCCTAAAATCTAATGATACTCTCTCACTCCAACTCTCATTTGCCCTCTTTTTCACCTCTTGCACCTTTCTCTTGACCTTAGGGGAGGAGAGAGGTAATGTGTTATCAGATCTCAAAATCACTCTTTGTAACCTCTTTCTTATGTTACTACTAAAGGCATTCGAAAAACATGTTTATAGTTTGTGGGAAATACATGATACGGCAGAGATTCCAAAGCTTCGAGGTGTAAGGAAAGAAAATGATAATGTGAGGAAAACATTTTTCTTGTTTATTTGAGCCTTGATAATGATCTTTAACGTCTGGCCGCCTCCCAATGCAGTGAATGAGAAATCTTATATCATTATAAAGGATGAACCTTGGAAAAAGAATGAACTGTCATTTATGGTTCTAGCTGTTCAACTGATTGAAATAGGGCAAATTTTGCTTACCATACCCCATAATTTTCTTGTTTTAATGAGAGGAAACTCATCATGAAAAAGCGTGTCTATATAACTTGCTTAATTCAAACCAAGTTCCAAATTCATTTTTGGATATCCAAGACCCAGCCAAAGACAATCGGGAGTGTCATCTGAAAATCCACTTTTTGTTCCTTGTGTCGCTGAATAGACGTCCAACAGGGATTCCTGGAGTGAAATGTATCGAAGATATGAAAAGCTCGCTTAGAAAACGAAGGAAGACTTTGGGGAAAGTTGAAGAAATCAGAGAGTATGAGGAGATGTGGAGAAGGGTCGATTGACCTGGCGCTGGTGAGCGAGATGGGGCTATCGAGTAGGCCGTACTACGGCCACATCTGACGTGGGCTGGCCTGAGCAGAGCTTCCCTGGCCAGGAATCCCCACCTGATGTGTGTGTCATAGGAGGACACGTAATCACCTTGGCTCAGGATGTCCCAGGCTGGCCTTGAGCCTGTAGCCTCAACAGCTAAAAATAACAGAGAAAATCTATAGACTAAAACATACGTACAGAGTTCTTTATATCAAGAGAGGAGGTAATCGTCGGTGACTGAATCAACAACTGTGATGCCTTAACAGAGATTAAAGTGTACGAGCTTAAGCCAATAATTTGATACTGGGACATCATATAGACGTGTAAAGTCTGTCTTGAATCTTAACCGTAAACTTAGTTTGGTTAAAGACAGTGTATCACTCCATCCCCGCCACTGAGGAGGCCGCTGGTGTGTTTGTTATAACGTGGTGTGTCGTATATCTCTCGGCTTAGGTTTCTCCCCTTCGTAATCACGGCGACCAATTTCTTCACTCCGACATCACATCCGGCTAACGCCAACACTCACTGATGCCGGTGTGCCTCTTGTTACGAGCGGTACTGTGTCAATATGAATGTAGTTTAGTACATGACTTGTAAGTCTATCTTTATGATAACCAACAAACACACATAATATAAAACTAGAGAGCATTCTCGAGTCTTCAATACCCTACCAATAGTCTGGAAAATTACTTTTCTTTTGATATTTTTTTTTCTTTTTTTAGATATTTTTCATTTCAATCAACAATGTCATCATATAAAGAATCCTAAGATCATTTTCTTTGGCTTTTATATCTGAAGCTCTGACACCTTTAGCCTTAGCTTATCCTGGAGCAGTAAACGTCGGTCCTACTTACAACATTGTTACCAGTACTCATATATTAAGCAGACACTTCCCTCGCCATATAACATTGACTGTGTGAATACGAGCAAGGTTATTAGATTCAGTAGGGTTGAGGGACAAGTTGATTGTAATGTAAACCTGAATGGAAAAAAATTAGAGGAAGTGAAGCGTCTTAGATATCTGGGAGTGGACTTAACACCGGATGGAACCATGGAAGCGGAAGTGAGTCAAAGGATGGGGGAGGGGGTGAAGGTTTTGGGAGCGATGAAGAATGTGTGGAAAGGGAGTACATTATCTCAGAGAGCAAAAATGGGTTTCTTTGAGGATTAGTAGTTCCAACAATACTGTATGGTTGCGAGGCATGGGCTATAGATAGGGTTGTACGAGGAGGATGGATGTGTTGGAAATGAGATATCTGAGGACAATATGTGATGTGAGGTGGTTTGATCGAGTAAGTAATGAAAGGGTAAGAGAGATGTGTGGTAATAAAAAGAGTGTGATTGAGAAAGCACTAGAGGATGTGTTGAAGTGATTTGGTAACATGGAGAGAATGAGTGAGGCAAGATTGACAAAGAGGATATGTGTCAGAGGTGGAGGGAACAAGAAGCGGGAGACCAAATTGGAGGTGCAAGATTGGAGTGAAAAAGATTCTGAGCAATCGGGGTCTGAACATACAGGAGGGTGAGAAGCGTGCAAGGAATAGTGAAATGGAACTATGTGGTATACCGAGGTCGACGTGCTGTCAGTGGACTAAACCAGAGCATGTGAAACGTCTTGGGTAAACCGTGGAAAGGTTCGTGGAACTTGGATGTGGATAGAGAGCTGTGGTTTCGGTGCATTATACATGACAGCTAGAGATTGAGTGTGCACAAATGTGGCCCTTTTTTGTCTGTTTACCCGGTGCTGCCTCGCTGAAGGAGGGAATAGCGATGCTGTATCGTGTGGGGTGGGGTAGCGATAGGAATGGATGAAGGTAAGCAAGTATGAATATGTACAACGTGTGTCTATATGTAATGTATGTGCATGTGTATATATATTTATGGATATGTGCGTGTATGGATGTGGAAAGGGAGCTGTGGTTTCGGTGCATTATTTATGACAGCTAGAGACTGAGTGTGAACGAATGTGGCCTTTGTCTTTTCCTAGCGCAACCTCGCGCACATGCGTTGGGGAAGGGGGTTGTTATTTCATGTGTGGCGGGGTGGCGATGGGAATGAATAAGGGCAGACAGTATGAATTATGTAAATGCTTATATATGTATATGTCTGTGTGTGTGTTTATATATGAAGTATGAAGTCTGTTGGGGATGAGAGAGCTTGGGAAGTGAGTCAGTTGTTGTTCGCTGATGATACAGCGCTGGTGGCTGATTCATGTGAGAAACTGCAGAAGCTGGTGACTGAGTTTGGTAAAGTGTGTGGAAGAAGAAAGTTAAGAGTAAATGTGAATAAGAGCAAGGTTAGGTACAGTAGGGTTTAGGGTCAAGTCAATTGGGAGGTGAGTTTGAATGGAGAAAAACTGGAGGAAGTGAAGTGTTTTAGATATCTGGGAGTGGATCTGGCAGCGGATGGAACCATGGAAGCGGAAGTGGATCATAGGGTGGGGGAGGAGGCGAAAATTCTGGGGGCCTTGAAGAATGTGTGGAAGTCGAGAACATTATCTCGGAAAGCAAAAATGGGTATGTTTGAAGGAATAGTGGTTCCAACAATGTTGTATGGTTGCGAGGCGTGGGCTATGGATAGAGTTGTGCGCAGGAGGATGGATGTGCTGGAAATGAGATGTTTGAGGACAATGTGTGGTGTGAGGTGGTTTGATCGAGTGAGTAACGTAAGGGTAAGAGAGATGTGTGGAAATAAAAAGAGCGTGGTTGAGAGAGCAGAAGAGGGTGTTTTGAAGTGGTTTGGGCACATGGAGAGAATGAGTGAGGAAAGATTGACCAAGAGGATATATGTGTCGGAGGTGGAGGGAACGAGGAGAAGAGGGAGACCAAATTGGAGGTGGAAAGATGGAGTGAAAAAGATTTTGTGTGATCGGGGCCTGAACATGCAGGAGGGTGAAAGGAGGGCAAGGAACAGAGTGAATTGGAGCGATGTGGTATACCGGGGTTGACGTGCTGTCAGTGGATTGAATCAAGGCATGTGAAGCGTCTGGGGTAAACCATGGAAAGCTGTGTAGGTATGTATATTTGCGTGTGTGGACGTATGTATATACATGTGTATGGGGGGGGTTGGGCCATTTCTTTCGTCTGTTTCCTTGCGCTACCTCGCAAACGCGGGAGACAGCGACAAAGTATAATAAAAAAAAAATATATATATATATATATATATATATATATATATATATATATATATATATATATGTATATATATATATATATATATATATATATATATATATATATATATATATATATATATATATATATATATATATATATATTCTTTCTTGTAAACTATTCGCCATTTCCCGCATTAGCGAGGTAGCGTTAAGAACAGAGGACTGGGCCTTTGTGGAATATCCTCACCTGGCCCCCCTCTGTTCCTTCTTTTGGAAAATTTAAAAAAAACGAGAGGGGAGGATTTCCAGCCTCCCGCTCCCTCTCCTTTTAGTCACCTTCTACAACACGCAGGGAATACGTGGGAAGTATTCTTAATCCCCTATCCCCAGGGATAATATATATATATATATATATATATATATATATATATATATATATATATATATATATATATATATATATATATATATATATATATATTCCCTGGGGATAGGGGAGAAAGAATACTTCCCACGTATTCCCTGCGTGTCGTAGAAGGCGACTAAAAGGGAAGGGAGCGGGAGGCTGGAAATCCTCCCCTCTCTCTTTTTTTTTTTTTTTTTTTTTTTTTCCCAAAAGAAGGAACAGAGAAGAGGGCCAGGTGAGGATATTCCCTCAAAGACCCAGTCCGCTGTTCTTAACGCTACCTCGCTATCGCGGGAAATGGCAAATAGTATGAAAGAAAGAAATATATATATATATATATATATATATATATATATATATATATATATATATATATATATATATATATATATATATATATATTTATATATATATATATATATATATATATATATATATATATATATATATATATATATATATATATATATATATATATATATATATATATATGTTGTTCGCTGATGATACAGCGCTGGTGGCTGATTCATGTGAGAAACTGCAGAAGCTGGTGACTGAGTTTGGTAAAGTGTGTGAAAGAAGAAAGTTAAGAGTAAATGTGAATAAGAGCAAGGTTATTAGGTACAGTAGGGTTGAGGGTCATGTCAATTGGGAGGTGAGTTTGAATGGAGAAAAACTGGAGGAAGTGAAGTGTTTTAGATATCTGGGAGTGGATCTGGCAGCGGATGGAACCATGGAAGCGGAAGTGGATCATAGGGTGGGGGAGGGGGCGAAAATTCTGGAAGGCTTGAAGAATGTGTGGAAGTCGAGAACATTATCTCGGAAAGCAAAAATGGGTATGTTTGAAGGAATAGTGGTTCCAACAATGTTGTATGGTTGCGAGGCGTGGGCTATGGATAGAGTTGTGCGCAGGAGGATGGATGTGCTGGAAATGAGATGTTTGAGGACAATGTGTGGTGTGAGGTGGTTTGATCGAGTAAGTAACGTAAGGGTAAGAGAGATGTGTGGAAATAAAAAGAGCGTGGTTGAGAGAGCAGAAGAGGGTGTTTTGAAATGGTTTGGGCACATGGAGAGAATGAGTGAGGAAAGATTGACAAAGAGGATATATGTGTCGGAGCTGGAGGGAACGAGAAGAGGGAGACCAAATTGGAGGTGGAAAGATGGAGTGAAAAAGATTTTGTGTGATCGGGGCCTGAACATGCAGGAGGGTGAAAGGAGGGCAAGGAATAGAGTGAATTGAAGCGATGTTGTATACCGGGGGTGACGTGCTGTCAGTGGATTGAATCAAGGCATGTGAAGCGTCTGGGGTAAACCATGGAAAGCTGTGTAGGTATGTATATTTGCGTGTGTGGACGTATGTATATACATGTGTATGGGGGTGGGTTGGGCCATTTCTTTCGTCTGTTTCCTTGCGCTACCTCGCAAACGCGGGAGACAGCGACAAAGCAAAAAAAAAAAAAATATATATATATATATATATATATATGGTGAAAAACTGGAGGAAGTGAAGTGTTTTAGATATCTGGGAGTGGATCTGTCAGCGGATGGAACCATGGAAGCGGAAGTGGATCATAGGGTGGGGGAGGGGGCGAAAATTTTGGGAGCCTTGAAAAATGTGTGGAAGTCGAGAACATTATCCCGGAAAGCAAAAATGGGTATGTTTGAAGGAATAGTAGTTCCAACAATGTTGTATGGTTGCGAGGCGTGGGCTATGGATAGAGTTGTGCGCAGGAGGATGGATGTGCTGGAAATGAGATGTTTGAGGACAATGTGTGGTGTGAGGTGGTTTGATCGAGTAAGTAACGTAAGGGTAAGAGAGATGTGTGGAAATAAAAAGAGCGTGGTTGAGAGAGCAGAAGAGGGTGTTTTGAAATGGTTTGGGCACATGGAGAGAATGAGTGAGGAAAGATTGACCAAGAGGATATATGTGTCGGAGGTGGAGGGAACGAGGAGAAGAGGGAGACCAAATTGGAGGTGGAAAGATGGAGTGAAAAGGATTTTGTGTGATCGGGGCCTGAACATGCAGGAGGGTGAAAGGAGGGCAAGGAATAGAGTGAATTGGAGCGATGTGGTATACAGGGGTTGACGTGCTGTCAGTGGATTTGAATCAAGGCATGTGAAGCGTCCGGGGTAAACCATGGAAAGCTGTGTAGGTATGTATATTTGCGTGTGTGGACGTGTGTATGTACATGTGTATGGGGGGGTTGAGCCATTTCTTTCGTCTGTTTTCTTGCGCTACCTCGCAAACGCGGGAGACAGCGACAAAGTATAAAAAAAAAAAAAAAAAATATATATATATATATATATATATATATATATATATATATATATATATATATATATATATATATATATATATATATATATGTATTTTTTTTTTTTTTTTTTTTTATACTTTGTCGCTGTCTCCCGCGTTTGCGAGGTAGCGCAAGGAAACAGACGAAAGAAATGGCCCAACCCCCCCCATACACATGTACATACACACGTCCACACACGCAATATACATACCTACACAGCTTTCCATGGTTTACCCCAGACGCTTCACATGCCTTGATTCAATCCACTGACAGCACGTCAACCCCTGTATACCACATCGCTCCAATTCACTCTATTCCTTGCCCTCCTTTCACCCTCCTGCATGTTCAGGCCCCGATCACACAAAATCCTTTTCACTCCATCTTTCCACCTCCAATTTGGTCTCCCTCTTCTCCTCGTTCCCTCCACCTCCGACACATATATCCTCTTGGTCAATCTTTCCTCACTCATTCTCTCCATGTGCCCAAACCACTTCAAAACACCCTCTTCTGCTCTCTCAACCACGCTCTTTTTATTTCCACACATCCCTCTTACCCTTACGTTACTTACTCGATCAAACCACCTCACACCACACATTGTCCTCAAACATCTCATTTCCAGCACATCCATCCTCCTGCGCACAACTCTATCCATAGCCCACGCCTCGCAACCATACAACATTGTTGGAACCACTATTCCTTCAAACATACCCATTTTTGCTTTCCGGGATAATGTTCTCGACTTCCACACATTTTTCAAGGCTCCCAAAATTTTCGCCCCCTCCCCCACCCTATGATCCACTTCCGCTTCCATGGTTCCATCCGCTGACAGATCCACTCCCAGATATCTAAAACACTTCACTTCCTCCAGCCTCTCACCATTCAAACTCACCTCCCAATTGACTTGACCCTCAACCCTACTGTACCTAATAACCTTGCTCTTATTGACATTTACTCTTAACTTTCTTCTTCCACACACTTTACCAAACTCCGTCACCAGCTTCTGCAGTTTCTCACATGAATCCGCTAAGGTGAAGATTAGTATGGGTTTTCAGAAAAGAAGAGTGAATGTTGGGGTGAAGAAGGTGGTGAGAGTAAGTGAGCTTGGGAAGGAGACCTGTGTGAAGAAGTATCAGGAGAGACTGTACAAAATGGAAAAAGGTGAGAACAATGGAAGTAAGGGGAGTGGGGGAGGAATGGGATGTATTTAGGGAATCAGTGATGGATTGCGCAAAAGATGCTTGTGGCATGAGAAGAGTGGGAGGTGGGCTGTTTAGAAAGGGTAGTGAGTGGTGGGATGAAGAAGTAAGAGTATTAGTGACAGAGAAGAGAGAGGCATTTGGACGATTTTTGCAGGGAAAAAATGCAATTGAGTGGGAGAAGTATAAAAGAAAGAGACAGGAGGTCAAGAGAAAGGTGCAAGAGGTGAAAAAAAGGGCAAATGAGAGTTGGGGTGAGAGACTATCAGTAAATTTTAGGGAGAATAAAAAGATGTTCTGGAAGGAGGTAAATAGGGTGCGTAAGACAAGGGAGCAAATGGGAACTTCAGTAAAGGGCGTAAATGGGGAGGTGATAACAAGTAGTGGTGATGTGAGAAGGAGATGGAATGAGTATTTTGAAGGTTTGTTGAATGTGTCTGATGACAGAGTGGCAGATATAGGGTGTTTGGGTCGAGGTGGTGTGCAAAGTGAGAGGGTTAGGGAAAATGATTTGGTAAACAGAGAAGAGGTAGTAAAAGCTTTGCGGAAGATGAAAGCCGGCAAGGCAGCAGGTTTGGATGGTATTGCAGTGGAATTTATTAAAAAAGGGGGTGACTGTATTGTTGACTGGTTGGTAAGGTTATTTAATGTATGTATGACTCATGGTGAGGTGCCTGAGGATTGGCGGAATGCTTGTATAGTGCCATTGTACAAAGGCAAAGGGGATAAGAGTGAGTGCTCAAATTACAGAGGTATAAGTTTGTTGAGTATTCCTGGTAAATTATATGGGAGGGTATTGATTGAGAGGGTGAAGGCATGTACAGAGCATCAGATTGGGGAAGAGCAGTGTGGTTTCAGAAGTGGTAGAGGATGTGTGGATCAGGTGTTTGCTTTGAAGAATGTATGTGAGAAATACTTAGAAAAGCAAATGGATTTGTATGTAGCATTTATGGATCTGGAGAAGGCATATGATAGAGTTGATAGAGATGCTCTGTGGAAGGTATTAAGAATATATGGTGTGGGAGGCAAGTTGTTAGAAGCAGTGAAAAGTTTTTATCGAGGATGTAAGGCATGTGTACGTGTAGGAAGAGAGGAAAGTGATTGGTTCTCAGTGAATGTAGGTTTGCGGCAGGGGTGTGTGATGTCTCCATGGTTGTTTAATTTGTTTATGGATGGGGTTGTTAGGGAGGTAAATGCAAGAGTTTTGGAAAGAGGGGCAAGTATGAAGTCTGTTGGGGATGAGAGAGCTTGGGAAGTGAGTCAGTTGTTGTTCGCTGATGAATATATGTATATATATATATATATATTAAGAATATATGGTGTGGGAGGCAAGTTGTTAGAAGCAGTGAAAAGTTTTTATCGAGGATGTAAGGCATGTGTACGTGTAGGAAGAGAGGAAAGTGATTGGTTCTCAGTGAATGTAGGTTTGCGGCAGGGGTGTGTGATGTCTCCATGGTTGTTTAATTTGTTTATGGATGGGGTTGTTAGGGAGGTAAATGCAAGAGTCCTGGAAAGAGGGGCAAGTATGAAGTCTGTTGGGGATGAGAGAGCTTGGGAAGTGAGTCAGTTGTTGTTCGCTGATGATACAGCGCTGGTGGCTGATTCATGTGAGAAACTGCAGAAGCTGGTGACTGAGTTTGGTAAAGTGTGTGGAAGAAGAAAGTTAAGAGTAAATGTGAATAAGAGCAAGGTTATTAGGTACAGTAGGGTTGAGGGTCAAGTCAATTGGGAGGTGAGTTTGAATGGAGAAAAACTGGAGGAAGTGAAGTTTCCTTGCGCTACCTCGCAAACGCGGGAGACAGCGACAAAGTATAAAAAAAAAAAAAAAGAAAAAAAAAAAAAAATATATATATATATATATATATATATATATATATATATATATATATATATATATATATATATATGTGTGTGTGTGTGTGTGTGTGTGTGTGTGTGTGTGTGTGTGTGAGTGAGTGGGCCATTCTTCGCTTGTTCCCTGGCGCTACCTCGTTGACGCGGGAAACGGCGATCAAGTATAATAGATAATGTAAATCGATATATTGTTAGGCAACGTAGGATAACGCGCTCTGAAGGTTAAGGGATGAAATTAAGTACCAGGGTTAAACCTACAATATTACAAGAAATAAAGCATGCAAGACAAGAAGCATATTACTCGGGTGCAAATATTGACGTCAACACTTCACAGCCCTGGTCAGATTTCAAACCAGGAAATCTATTTCCTTTACAACAATTCAGTAACAAAACATGACACAAAATGCACTTTATCGCTGGGCAATTCTATAAGACAGGTTATTATACGTTGATACGCTCAGACCCGAAACGAAACAGTTCAACTGTGATTGGTAGAAATGATCACAGACAATTAGTCTTGATTGGTCAAAGCCAGATTATGACGCCCTCATCCCGACTGTGATTGGAGGAAGGTGGCCTGATGTCCGGCCCTGCATCTTCGCTTTGAAACGATGAAACTCAGGAGGCGACTTCTCTCAGACATGACCTCTTGGCTGACCCCGGCCGTTTGGCGTCTCAGGCCTGTATGACGGGTACGACTTGAGTGACGATCTGACGTGGGGATGTGAAATCCCGCGGCAAGTACCGGCGGCTCTGCTGGGAAGGACAGCGTGGGAGCGGCCAAGGAATGAGAGTATCATTTTACTTTCGTGGAGAATAAAAAGATTTTTGGATGGAGATAAGTAATGTGCGACAAACAACAGAACAAATGGGAACATCAGTGAAGACGACAAAGGGGGAAGTGATAACAGGCAGTAATGAAGTGAGATGGAGATGAAGTGAATATTTGGAAGGTTTGTTGAACGTTTGATGACAGAGTGGTAGGTGTAGGGTGTTTTGGTCGGGGCGGTGTGTGAAGTGAGAGGGTCAGGGAGAATGCTTTGGTTAAGAGAGAAGAGATGGTGAAAGCCTTACAGAAATAAAATCCGGCAAGACTGCGGAATTCGAAGGTATTGCAGTTGAATTTGATAAGAAAGGGGGTAACTGTGTTGCTGTATTAAGGATATTCGATGTATGTATGGATCATGGGGAAGTGCCTGAGGTTTAGCGGAATGCATGTATAGTGCCACTGTACAAAGGCAAAGGGGACAAAGATGAGTGTTCACCCTGCAGAGACAAGTTTGCTGAGTATTCCCTGTTATCGACTGAAAGGGTGAAGGTATGTACAGAGCACAAGATCGGAAAGGAGCAGTGTGGTTTCAGAAGTGGTAGAGGAAGTGTGGATCAGGTGTTTGCTTCGAAGAATGTATGTGAGAAATACTTAGAAAAACAGATGGATTTGTATGTGTCATTTATGGATCTGGAGAAGGCACATGATAGGGTTAATAGAGATGCTTTGTGGAAGGTCTCAAGAATACATTATGTGAGAGGTAAGTTGCTAGTAGCAGTGAAAAATTTTCTTCAAGAATGTAAGGCATGTGTGCAGGTAGGAAGAGAGGAGAGTGACTGGTTCTTAGTGAAGGTCGGTCTGCTGCAGGGGTGTGTTTATGGATGGGGTGGTTCGGAAAGTAAATGCGAGTTATGGAGAGAGGGACGAGTATGCGTCTGTTTGGAATGAGAGGGCCGGGGGCGTGAGCCAGTTATGTTCGCCAATCTTACAGAATTGGTAGCTGATTCAAGTGAGAAAGTGCAGAAGTTGGTGACTAAGTTTGGAAAAGTGTGTGAAAGGTGAAGCTGAGATTGAATGTGAACAAAGGCAAAGATATTAGTTCAGCTGGGTTGAGGGACAAGCTAGTTGGGATGTAAGTTTGAATGGAGAAAATTGGACAAAGTGAAGTGTTTTAGATATCTGGAAGTGGACTTAGCAGCGAATGGAATAATGGAAACAGAGGTTAGTCACAGGGTTGGGGAGGGGCGAAGGTTCGTGGAGCGATGAAGAATATGTGGAAAGAGAGAACGATATCTCAGCGAGCAAAAATGGGTATCTTTGAGGGAATAGTAATTCCAACAATTTCATGTGGTTCCGAGGCATGAAAGAGACTTTGAGGGCGCGAGTCCTGAACATACTGGAGGGTGAAAGACCTACAAGGAACAGAGTGAACTGGAATGATGTGGTATACCGGGGTCAACGTGATGTCAATGAAATGAATCAGGGCATGTGAAAAGTCTGGGGAAAACCATGGAAAGGTGTGTGGGGCCTGGATGTGGATAGGGAGTTGTGGTTTCGGTGTACTACACATGACAGCTAGAGACTAAGTGTGAACGAATGTGGCCTTTGTTGTCTGTTTTCCTGGTGCTACTTCGCTGAAGGAGGAGGGTATCGGTGCTGTTGCTTGTGGGGCGGGGTAGCACCAATAATGGATGAAGCCAAGCAAGTATGAATATGTAAGTGCATGTGTATATATGTATATGTCTGTGTATGCATGTGTATATGTGTGTGTATAGGCATTGACAGAGAAGCTCTGTGGAAGGTATTAAGAATATATGGTGTGGGAGGCAAGTTGTTAGAAGCAGTGAAAAGTTTTTATCGAGGATGCAAGGCATGTGTACGTGTAGGAAGAGAGGAAAGTGATTGGCTCTCAGTGAATGTCGGTTTGCGGCAGGGTTGTGTGATGTCTCCATGGTTGTTTGATTTGTTTATGAATGGGGTTGTTAGGGAGGTGAATGCAAGAGTTTTGGAGAGAGGGGCAAGTATTCAGTCTGTTGTGGATGAGAAAGCTTGGGAAGTGAGTCAGTTGTTGTTCGCTGATGATACAGCGCTTGTGGATGATTCGGGTTAGAAACTGCAGAAGCTGGTGACTGAGTTTGGTGAAGTGTGTGAAAGAAGAAAGCTGAGAGTAAATGTGAATAAGAGCAAGGCTATTAAGTACAGTAGGGTTGAGGGACAAGTCAATTGGGAGGTAAGTTTGAAAGGAGAAAATCTGGAGGAAGTGAAGTGTTTTAGACGTATGGGAGTGAATTTGGCAGCGGATGGAACGATGGAAGCGGAAGTGAGCCGCAGGGTTCGGGAGGGGGCGAAAGTTTTGGGAGCGTTGAAAAATGTGTGGAAGGTGAGAACATTATCTCGGAAACCAAAATGGGTATGTTTGAAGGAATAGTGGTTCCAACAAAGTTATATGGTTGCGAGGCGTGGGCAATAAATAAGGTTTTGCGGAGGAGGGTGGATGTGTTTGAAATGAAATGTTTGAGGACAGTATGTGGTGTGAGGTGGTTTGATCAAGTAAAGAAAGGATAAGAGAGATGTGTGGTAATAAAAAGAGCGCGGTTGAGAGAGCAGAAGAGGGTGCACTTAAATGGTTCACATGGAGAGAATGAGTAAGGAAAGATTGGCAAAGAGGACATATATGTCAAAAGTGGAGGGAACGAGGAGAAGTGTGTGATGATAGGGTGGCAGATATAGGATGTTTTGGTCGAGGTGTTGTGCGAAGTGAGAGGGTCAGGGAGAATGGTTTGGAAAACAGAGAAGAGGTAGTGAAAGCTTTGCGGAAGACGAAAGCCGGAAAGGCAGCGGGTTTGGATGGTATTGCAATGGACTTTAGTAAAAAAACGGGGAAGAGTGTATTGGTGACTGGTTGGTGAGGATATTTAGTGTGTGTATGGTTCATGGTGAAGTGTCTGTGGATTGGCGCCATGCATGCATTGTGCTTTTGTACAAAGGCAAAGGGGTTAAAGGTGAGTGTTCAAATTACGAAGGTATAAGTTTGTTGAGTATTCCTGGGAAATCATATGGGATTGTATTGATGAGAGGGTAAAGGCGAGTACAGAACATCAGATTGGGGAAGAGCAGTGTGGTTTTAGAAGTGGTATAGGATGAGTGGATCAGGTGTTTGCTTTGAAGAATGTATGTGAGAAATACTTAGAAAAACAGATGGATTTGTATGTAGCATTTATGAATCTGGAGAGGGCTTATGATAAAGTTGATAGAGATGCTCTGTGGAAGGTATTAAGAGCTTATGGTGTGAGAGATAAGTCACTAGAAGCAGTGAAAAGTTTTTTTTATCAAGGATGTAAGGCATGTGTACGAATAGGAAGAGAGGAAAGCGATTTGCTCCCACTGAATGTCGGTTTGCAGTAGGGGTGCGTGATGTATCCATGGTTGTGTAATTTGTTTATGGATGGGGATGTTAGGGAGGTGAATGCAAGTTTTGAAGAGAGGGACAAGTATGCCGTCTGTTGTGGATGAGAGGGCTTGGGAAGTGAGTCAGTTGTTGTTCGCTGATGATACAGCGCTGGTGGCTAATTCGGATGAGAAACTGCAAAGGTTGGTGACTGAGTTTGGTAAAGTGATTGATTCCCAGTGAAATTCGGTTTGCAGCAGGGGTGCATGATGTCTCCATGGTTGTTTAATTTGTTTATGGATGGGGTGGTTAGGGAGGTAAATGCAAGAGTTTTGGAGAGAGGGGCAAGCATGCATTCTGTTCTGGATGGGAGGGCTTGAGAAATGAGTCAATTGTTGTTTGCTGATGATACACCGTTGGTGGCTGATTCGGGTGAGTGTGTGAAGTATGAAAGTTGAGAGTAAAGGTGAATAAGAGCAAGGTTATTAGGTTCAATAAGGTTGAGGGACAAGTGATTGGGAGGTAAGTTTGCATGGAGAAATACTGGAGGAAGTGAAGTGCTTTAGGTGTCTGGGAGTGGAATTAGCAGCGGATGGACCCATGGACGCGGAAGTGAGTCACAAGGTGGGGGAGGGGGCGAAGGTTCTGAGAGCGCTGAAGAATGTGTTGAAGGCAAGTACGTTATCTCAGAGAGAAAAGATGGGTATGTTTGAAGGAATAGTGGTTCCAGCAATGTTATACGGTTGCGAGGCATGGGTCATTAATAGGGTTGTGTGGAGGAGGGTGGATGTGTTGGAAATGAAATGTTTGCCATTCTACTCTCAATCTCTCCTGGTACTTTCTCACACAAGTTTCTTTTCCAAGCTCACGTACTCTCACCGCTCTCTTCTCCCCAACATCTCTTCTAGAAACCTCTACAAATCTTCACCTTCGCCTCCACAAGATAATGATCAGACATCCCTCCAGCTGTCCCTCTCAGCACACTGACATCCAAAAGTCTCTCTTTCACACGCTTATCAATTAACACGTAATCCAATAACGACCTCTGGGCATCTCTCCTACTCACATACGTATACTTATGCATATCTCTTTTTAAACCAGGTACTCCCAATTACCAGTCCTTTCTTAGCACACAAATCTATTTCCATTTACAACACTAAACACCCCATGTACACCAATTATACCCACAACTGCCACATTACTCATTTTTGCATTCAATGTCGCTAACACACTCACTCAGCTGCTCCCAAAACACTTGCCTCTCATCATCTCTCTTCTCATGACCAGGTGCATAGGCATCAATTATCTCCTATCTCCCTCCATCTACTTTCAGTTTTACCCATATCAATCTGGAATTTACTTCCTTACACTCTATCACATACTTCCATAACTCCCGCCTCAGAAGTAGTGCTACTCCTTACTTTGCTCTTGTCCTCTCACCAACCCTTGACTTTACTCCCAAGACATTCCCAAACAACTCTTCCCCTTTACCCTTGAGCTTCGTTCCACTCAGAGCCAAAACATCCAGGTTCGTTTCCTCAAACATACTACGTATCTCTCCTTTATTCTCATCTTGGTTACATCCACACACATTTAGACACCCAAATCTGAGCCTTGGAGAAGGATGAGTACTTTCTGCATGACTCCTTTTGTTTCCCCTTCAAGAAATTTGAATACATATGATATATTTTCACAAATCTTTTCTTCAATATTTGTTCGCTGAAACATTTTTCATTTGCCTAAGATGGTCTGTGTTTCATTTTCCTGTGTTGATATTCTGTACTGTGATATGTGTCTTCTGGTAAACTTATGTTGATAGTTGTTCAGTCTCACAGACAGTCTGGCAGGCAGGAAGGCTAACTCATACACCCTTATCTCCCTCAGAGTTATTATTGTACATTCATAATTTTGATGTTCTCGTGAATGATAAGAATTTCTGTAATTAACATCAAATGGAGTTTAGAAACTTGTGATCTAAATGCATGAAATGATTCTGACTTAAAAGTGTAAGTTCAAATGTCATGTTTGTGCACAGTTGTGATTTTGTGTGGAATTGATTATATCTTTGTGGACGTCTATAAATGGTTCCTCACTCCTTACTGTACGACTGACTAGAAAAGTTATCGTTATAATTTTCAGTTGTCAATATATATTCTAGGTTCAGTAGTAATACATCTTCATTTATCATAACATATTTGAACATGTAATTATGTATCGTCGAGCGTAAAACCATCTATATTGTGTACAAACTAAATACATATCTATGGGCAGTTGGTTTCTCATGGTCATTATGTCTCTCGCATTCCTTTTTTATGGAGAAAGTATTATTTCTATTGTTCCTTTCTGATGCCATTCTGCCGAACAAGAACGTTGTAATGAATAATAGTCATGATGGACAGCTTATTCATCTCATTATATGCATTCATTATCCTCTAGCTACATAGTGATGGCTCAAGAGTCAGAGTTCTCAATATGTAGTTGCTGGTTATTCTATTATTGTCATGGTATGTGACGTTACGCCTTCATTTGTCCGACGCACTTCAAATACACGTAGAGGCTGCTGGTAACAGGAGGCCTCGGAGGACCTTATCTTGCTCTTACAGGAACTACGGAGTACGTCATAAGAACCGACAATATACTTCCACCTCTTGCTGCTTGAACTACTAAAAATCTCCACAGTCTTCCTGGCCGGGAGTCTCTGTAACACCTCCGTACCCCTTGCGTGGGGTTCCGCGCCAGCTGACGATGTCACAGACTAGGTCTCTCGAACACTGTGAGGCGAGAGCCTCCACGGTGTTGGCGGTCGCCTTGGAGTACGGGCTGTGGAGAGGACGTGATGACATCTGGAAGAGCGTGAACCATCCTTCTATGCCCTCTCCCTGGTCCATACCCATGAAGAGTGCGGTGTTCTGGTGTTGCCCCGACGCTGGGATGCCTCCTCCAGGGATTTTCAGACCAACACTCTGCCGGCAGATATCGTCATCAGTATAGTAAAGAAAATATACACTCATCATTGTTACAGTATACTGTCACATCATGGGAAGAGGTTTGGTTTCAGTCGACCAGGAAATAATGTAGCTAAGTCTTTAACATTAAGAAAAATAAAGTCATCCTGTAATATGCAAAGTTATAAAGTCATGAAGTCATGCAGTAACATTTAGGGTATCAAAATCATGTGGTAATATCCAGGGTAATGAAGTCATGCAGAAACATTTAGGGTAATAAAGTTGTGTTATAATATTCAGGGAAATGAAGTCATATAGTAACATCCAGGATAATAAACTCATGCTGTAACATAATAAAGTCATAAAGTCAGAAAGTAATAAAGTCATGCAGTAACATCCAGGATGATAAGGCCATTGCTGGTCTTACTCTCTGTCTCATCAAAACAAGCACCACACACCTACTGAAGCCCTGCTTCTTATTATCATTTTTTCACATAAGTATTTTTGCCAATTCCTGTCGGTTCAGACATTTCTAAGTATCATCATGACAGAGTCCGTCAAATCTACGTCTCCTAGTCGCCGGCATCATGTGGTGCTAAGAACTTCCGGGTTTTTCCCTGGCTCTGCTGCCTATGAGAGAGAAGGCTCTGGCAGAAGCAGTACCGGCTCCTCCTACGACCTTTCCCTCTGTGTGAGACCTTTTTTTTTTTCTATTCACTATACCAACATTTGTGGTCTCTCTAGTGACCTGATATCCTCTCATCCGCAAGCCAAGATCCTATACCTCAGGAATTTCAACGTTCACCATTGGGAATGGTTGAATTCCTCCCATACAGAAGGTGGAGGGATTGAAGCTCTCACGTTCTCCATTCTCAATGATTTAGAGCAAATATCTCCCACCCTACCCATGCACCTGACCGTTGTGATCACTCCCCTAATATTCAAGATATATTTTTCACCTCTAGTCTATCTCGCTGTAAATATACAATCTCGCCCCCATTTGGTTCACCTGATCATCTCGTAAGCGTATCTGTTCTAATGGTACCTCCTCCTCCGGCAGCCTCTTCTAATCGTAAATACTGACACCTGAACAAAGCTGACCGGAATAAATCATGTAACTTCTTTTCTGACTTTCCCTGAGTGAATTACTGTCTCTTATGTGATGATGTTTCTGTCTTTGCAGAATGCATAAAAGAGGTTATTCTTGCGGGAATGGAAGCATTTATCCCTTCTTCCTCCAAAACCACTTCTTCGTTCAAACCATGATTCAACCATTCCTGTTCTGAGGCCATTAAAGCAAGGGATCAGGCATATGGTGCTTGGAATATGCCTCTTTCCTCTGGCTCCCATTCAGCTTCTATCATTGCCCGTAATCGCTGCAACACGTTATCCGTGAGGCAAAGTGTTCCTTTATTCAAAGGAAGTGCGATAACCTCTCCTCGTCATCCACTTATAGGTCTTTCTAGTCTTTAGCTTAGAGCATCTCTAACAACTTCTGTCGCTCTACCTTTTCCGTTCTGACGGCACTATGGCTGTCTCTCCCGTTGACAAAGCAACTCTGTTTCCCGTTTCTGACTCCACCGCGGTGGACTCGTAACATTCCATCGTCCCTTGATGCTGTTCTTACTAATTCCAATACTTGGCAAGCTGTTGTGTCATATGATTATTGTGTAGCCATCGGCCTCTTTCTCTACAAGTCGAAGCTTTGGAACTCTACCTTCTCATGTCTTTCCCAATAACTATAATGTGGCACATTTCAAAAGACAGGTCTTTCACTTTCACAAGAATTCGGAAATATTTTCCAACATAGAAAAATGCTGTAACATCGAGGGAAATGAAGTCATGCAGTAACATCTACGGTAATAAAGTCATGCAGCAACATTAGTGGTAATAAAGTCATGTAGCAACATTCAGAGTAATAAAGTCATGCAGTAACATTCAGGGTAATAAAGTCACGCAATAACATATACATAAGTTGATTAATGGGTGACATGCACGGGAGTAATACATCGTGCATGATAATTGTTTAGTCCTATGTAAGTTGAGACTCACCAGAGAATTGTGTCCAGTAGCCAGGATTTTGCCGTTCATGAAGACGCTCCACTGACCAGTGGCAGAGTTCCAGGAGTGTAACATGTGGTACCAGACGCCAGCCTCGACCAGTGGTGATACCACCCGGCTCACCAACATATCGTTGATCTGCATCGTCCAGTGCTGCGGCTGCCCTCTCTCCAGCTGCACAGTTAGGTTATTGTTGTTCTTCGCCAAGTCCACTGCAGAAACAATGAGTGTGTTACTCTGTGGGTTATACATCTGGAAGACGCAAGTGTAGTCATGATGTACGCACGGAAGGTGTGCTGAGTTACATGTAAATATTACTATGTAATATTCTCAACACATACATGTATGTAAATATTACCAAGTAACTCTCTCTCTCTCTCTCTCTCTCTCTCCACACTCACACACACACACACACACACACACACACACATGACAATATTACCAAGTGACACTCTCCACACATCATTCCTCATTACCCCGTACGTTCACGGGGCACCAATACCTCCTCACCGAAGGTGTTACTTACATGCATAGTTGAAGGTGGTGGCAGTGCGGTTGGCGTCGATCAGGTTGAACCAGTAGTGCATAGTGAAGCTGGACAGCTCCGGCATGTCAACGTCATACACAGAGTATTGCACATAACCCGACTGGTTCAGTCTCAGCTGTGATGGCATGATAATGTATGTTACCTCACAGGGACTTATGACAATAAAAAACTTTTTCCAAATATATCAAAGTAAGTTTTAGTGCACAACCCATATGACATTCAAGAGTAATTAATCTCTCATATGCGTTAGATCTTCAGGGAAAAGCCAGTTTGAGTAGTGTTAGATCTTCAGGGGAAAGGCAGTTTGAGTAGTGTTAGATCTTCAAGGGAAAGCCAGTTGAGTAAGTGTTACATCTTCAGGGAAAAGCAAGTTTGAGTAGTGTTAAATCTTTTAGGGGAAAGCTAGTTTGAGTAGTGTTAGATCTTCAGGGAAAAGCAAGTTTGAGTAGTGTTAGATCTTCAGGGGAAAGCCAGTTTGAGTAGTGTTAGATCTTCAGGGAAAAGCCAGTTTGAGTAGTGTTAGATCTTCAGGGAAAAGCCAGTTTGAGTAGTGTTAGATCTTCAGGGAAAAGCCAGTTTGAGTAGTGTTAGATCTTCAGGGGAAAGCCAGTTTGAGTAGTGTTAGATCTTCAGGGGAAAGCCAGTTTGAGTAGTGTTAGATCTTCAAGGAAAAGCCAGTTTGAGTAGTGTTAGATCTTCAGGGAAAAGCCAGTTTGAGTAGTGTTAGATCTTCAGGGAAAAGCCAGTTTGAGTAGTGGAGACACAAGTGTTGGAGAAGATGGTGCAGGTGGATTACCTTGGGCAGTTTGTTGCCCTGGCATGGCTGAACCTGAGGGAAGAAGAGCCGGTCACAGCTGCCCGTGGTCACCACGACCGCCAGCACCAGCAGGAGCCACACCGTCAGTCTCTCACACATACCCTCACGCATCCTCACCGCCGTTTTCTGTTCGGTAAGAATGAAGCATAGACTGATCAGTGCACAACCTAATTTCAGTTTACCACCTGAAGCTTACAAACCACAAGGCGATTTTGCTGTTGGGTATTTATCAACAATCACATATTAATATCTGTGGAAGAATAATAGATTAGTTTTTATTATTATTGCCTTCCCCGAAGACAATACGTAGTTTGTGTATTTCCGTCATCCACAGTACCAGTGCACATGACGTCATCCACAGTACCAGTGCACATGACGTCATCCACAGTAGCAGTGCACATCATGTATCACATGTTCAGTGAAACATGATGATGTCATCAACTTCCATAACTTATGCTGACCAAAATAGCAAAAAGACATTCGACATTATCGTGTAGGTTCGCATGGCATTAGTGTATAGTTGACCTAGCAAAGCCTAACCTAATCTAACCTAACCTAACCAAACCTAACCTAACTAACCAAGCCTAACCTAACCTAACATAACATAACCTAACTTAACCAAACCTAACCTAACTAACCAAACCTACCTTAACTAACCAAGCCTAACCTAACCTAACCTAACCTAACGTAACCAAGCCTAACCTAACCTAACCTAACCTAACCTAACCTAACCTAACCTAAGGTAGAGAACTAACCATTGTGAACTAGTCAGTATTTACTAACCATGACATTCTGGCAGTGAAGTATTTCTACAGGTTCTGACCTAGTATGACCTACAGGAACGATAACAACTTGGTTATGATATATTCCTTCAGGCATTCGTCTAGTTAAGTAAGGACAATTACTTGATGCTGAAGTATTTGTACAAGCTCTTAGTATGAACGACTCCGGCCAATGTGACCACAAATATCAATATGTAAAGAATTTCAGCATTATGATGATGATGATGATGATGCTACCTGGATCAATGGATGAGAAAAGTTGACAGACGAACACCTGCTCGACAGATACTTGGCGGACTAAGACCCACTCGACAAATAGTTGACGGACGAAGACCCACTCGACAAATAGTTGACGGACGAACACCTACTCGACTGGTAGCTGCTGGACAAACACCTGTCTGACGCGGTGGAGTCCAGCTAGGCTATATATGCGTACCATACGGGTTTACCCAGTAATCAAAAGTTGCCAAGAAGCATATTAACTGATGGCATCTTTTACGATGAAATTTCCTTTCGTAAAGCATTTCTCACCGCAGTGTACAAGCAGCTGTACGTGAAATATTGATATCATACATCAAAAATGACGGAAACACAGAGGGAAAAGAGATCAAATGACTTAGGACAATAACGTGAACAACGCAAACGTAAACGTGATTTATATCGCTATGACAGTGGAAACAGACTGCGAACCAGCATAGGTACATAGGCCACATGTAGAGTGAGAGTATGTGTGTGGTAAAGATATTTCGGTTGGAGGATGTACCTTGCGTTGACGCTCTTAATGACCCTGGTAGTTGATAGGCCTAAAGCCCAACACGCCAACCAACCAGCAGAGATATATCTAACAAATTGTGGAATCATTGAGACGAGGTCATATGAATTATACTTGATGAATACAACGATTTTAGAGACATCGAGTGTCTGTTCTTCGTAGATGTAATGCTGCCAGTACTGCCAGTACTGCCATTCTAGAGACCCCTCAGCAATTGGCCTGAAATTGGTACTTAATCACATTTCACGATGCAACAGAAACTGTAAGATAAAGTTTAAAATTATATCGTTCACATTGAAATGAAGTCTAATATATATATATATATATATATATATATATATATATATATATATATATATATATATATATATATATATATATATATATATATATGTACAAAGGCAAAGGTTATAAAGCTGAGTGTTCAAATTACAGAGGTATAAGTGGGAGGGTATTGATTGAGAGGGTG
The DNA here is from genome assembly GCF_036320965.1 of Panulirus ornatus. Taxonomy (NCBI): domain Eukaryota; kingdom Metazoa; phylum Arthropoda; class Malacostraca; order Decapoda; family Palinuridae; genus Panulirus; species Panulirus ornatus. Next base: position 17,374,419 of record NC_092238.1, read on the forward strand.
AAGGCATGTACAGAGCATCAGATTGGGGAAGAGCAGTGTGGTTTCAGAAGTGGTAGAGGATGTGTGGATCAGGTGTTTGCTTTGAAGAATGTATGCGAGAAATACTTAGAAAAGAAAATGGATTTGTACATAGCATTTATGGATCTGGAGAAGGCATATGACAGAGTTGATAGAGATGCTCTGTGGAAGGTATTAAGAATATATGGTGTGGGAGGCAAGTTGTTAGAAGCAGTGAAAAGTTTTTATCGAGGATGAAAATATATATATATATATATATATATATATATATATATATATATATATATATATATATATATATATATATATATATACATATATATATATATATATATATATATCCGCTCACACTTATCATCTAACTGTCATATATATATATATATATATATATATATATATATATATATATATATATATATATATATATATATATATATATATATATATACATATATATATCCGCTCACACTTACCATCTAACTGTCATATATATATATATATATATATATATATATATATATATATATATATCCGCTCACACTTGTCATCTAACTGTCATATACATTGCACAGACGCCACAAATCCCTATCCGTATCCAGACTCAAAGACATGCCCCAGGTCAGTCCATTGATAGCAAAGCGACCCCGGTGTACCACATCATTCCAATTCACTACATTACTTTTACACATTTCACCTCCTGCATGTTCAGGCCCCGATCGTTCAAACCTTTTTCACTCCATCCTTCCTCCTGCAGTTTGGTCTCCTTCTTCTCCTTGTTCCCTCTTCCTCTGACACATTTATCTGTAATTTCACCTCTTGAGTCAATGAATGTTGTTGGAATTACTGCAACATCCGCACTGTCTTGGAAAACCCACATTACGAAAATAGATAAGTCTGTCTCTAAGAAAGTGGGATTCCTGTTTAGAGGTTGAAATTTCTTTTCTTCTGAACCGGTGCCCTGTTTATAAAAAGGTTGTTCTGTTCTTGTATAGATTACTGCACTCATATGGTTCTAGCTCTGCAACCTTACTTCACGGAGTTGAGTCGAAAGTGGTCCGCTAACTTCAAAACTTGACTCACTTCCCCCAAACTGCATTTTTTCAAAGATGAGAAGGTACGGGCATCTGAGGCCAACCCATTAACGTTTTATATATATATATATATATACATATATATATAAATATATATATATATATATATATATATATATATATATATATATATATATATATATATATTTTTTTTTTTTTTTTATTCTTTTTTTTATTATACTTTGTTGCTGTCTCCCGCGTTTGCGAGGTAGCGCAAGGAAACAGACGAAAGAAATGGCCCCGCCCCCCCCCCCCCCCCCATACACATGTATATACATACGTCCACACACGCAAATATACATACCTACACAGCTTTCCATGGTTTACCCCAGACGCTTCACATGCCTTGATTCAATCCACTGACAGCACGTCAGCCCCGGTATACCACATCGCTCCAATTCACTCTATTCCTTGCCCTCCTTTCACCCTCCTGCATGTTCAGGCCCCGATCACACAAAATCTTTTTCACTCCATCTTTCCACCTCCAATTTGGTCTCCCTCTTCTCCTCGTTCCCTCCACCTCCGACACATATATCCTCTTGGTCAATCTTTCCTCACTCATTCTCTCCATGTGCCCAAACCACTTCAAAACACCCTCTTCTGCTCTCTCAACCACGCTCTTTTTATTTCCACACATCTCTCTTACCCTTACGTTACTCACTCGATCAAACCACCTCACACCACACATTGTCCTCAAACATCTCATTTCCAGCACATCCATCCTCCTGCGCACAACTCTATCCATAGCCCATGCCTCGCAACCATACAACATTGTTGGAACCACTATTCCTTCAAACATACCCATTATTGCTTTCCGAGATAATGTTCTCGACTTCCACACATTCTTCAAGGCCCCCAGAATTTTCGCCCCCTCCCCCACCCTATGATCCACTTCCGCTATGATCCACTTCCAAACTCAGTCACCAGCTTCTGCAGTTTCTCACATGAATCAGCCACCAGCGCTGTATCATCAGCGAACAACGACTGACTCACTTCCCAAGCTCTCTCATCCCCAACAGACTTCATACTTGCCCCTCTTTCCAAAACTCTTGCATTTACCTCCCTAACAACCCCATCCATAAACAAATTAAACAACCATGGAGACATCACACACCCCTGCCGCAAACCTACAGTGAATATATATATATATATATATATATATATATATATATATATATATATATATATATATATATATATATATATATATATATTATCCCTGGGGATAGGGGATTAAGAATACTTCCCACATATTCCCTGCGTGTCGTAGAAGGCGACTAATAGGGGAGGGAGCGGGGGGCTGGAAATCCTCCCCTCTCGTTTTTTCTTTTAATTTTCCAAAAGGAGGAACAGAGGGGGGGCCAGGTAAGGATATCCCACAAAGGCCCAGTCCTCTGTTCTTAACACTACCTCGCTAACGCGGGAAATGGCGAATGGTTTAAAAGAAGAAAGATATATATACATATATATATATATATATATGTATATATATGTATATATATATATATATATATATATATATATATATATATATATATATATATATATATATATATATATATATATATATATATATATTTTTTTTTTTTTTTTATTTATCTATTTATTTTGCTTTGTCGCTGTCTCCCGCGTTAGCGAAGTAGCGCAAGGAAACAGACGAAAGAATGGCCCAACCCACCCACATACGCATGTATATACATACACGTCCACACACGCAAATATACATACCTATACATCTCAATGTACACATATATATACACACACAGGCATATACATATATACACATGTACATAATTCATACTGTCTGCCTCTATTCATTCCCACCTCCACCTCGCCACACATGAAATAACAACCCCCTCCCCCCCTCATGTGTGCGAGGTAGCGCTAGGAAAAGAAAACAAAGGCCCCATTCAAACACTCAGTCTCTAGCTGTCTTGTAATATGCACCGAAATTACAGCTCCCTTTCCACATCCAGGCCCCACAGAACTTTCCATGGTTTACCCCAGACGCTTCACATACCCAGCTTCAATCCATTGGCAGCACGTCGACCCCGGTATACCACATCGTTCCAATTCACTCTATTCCTTGCACACCTTTCACCCTCCTGCATGTTCAGGCCCTGATCACTCAAAATCTTTTTCACTCCATCTTTCCACCTCCAATTTGGTCTCCCATTTCTCGTTCCCTCCACCCCTGACACATATATCCTCTTGGTCAATCTTTCCTCACTCATTCTCTCCATGTGACCAAACATTTCAAAACACCTTGTTCTGCTCTCTCAACCACACTCTTCTTATTACCACACATCTCTCTTACCCTATTATTACTTACTCGATCAAACCATCTCACACCACAAATTGTCCTCAAACATCTCATTTCCAGCACATCCACCCTCCTGCGCACACCTCTATCCATAGCCCACGCCTCGCAACCATACAACATTGTTGGAACCACTATTCCTTCAAACATACCCATTTTTGCTTTCCGCGATAATGTTCTCCACTTCCAAACATTCTTCAAGGCTCACAGAATTTTCGCCCCCTCCCCCACCCTATGATTCACTTTGGCTTCCATGGTTCCATCCGCTGCCAGATCCACTCCCAGATATCTAAAACACTTTACTTAATCCAGTTTTTCTCCATTCAAACTTACCTCCCAATTGACTTGACCCTCAACCCAACTGTACCTAATAACCTTGCTCTTATTCACAATTACTCTTAACTTTCTTCTTTCACACACTTCACCAAACTCAGTCACCAGCTTCTGCAGTTTCTCACATGAATCAGCCACCAGAGAATAAAAAGATGTTCTGGAAGGAGGTAAATAAAGTGCGTAAGACAAGGGAGCAAATGGGAACTTCAGTGAAGGGCGCAAATGGGAAGGTGATAACAAGTAGTGGTGATGTGAGAAGGAGATGGAGTGAGTATTTTGAAGGTTTGTTGAATGTGTTTGATGATAGAGTGGCAGATATAGGGTGTTTTGGTCGAGGTGGTGTGCAGAGTGAGAGGGTTAGGGAAAATGATTTGGTAAACAGAGAAGAGGTAGTAAAAGCTTTGCGGAAGATGAAAGCCGGCAAGGCAGCAGGTTTGGATGGTATTGCAGAGGAATTTGTTAAAAAAGGGGGTGACTGTATTATTGACTGGTTGGTAAGGTTATTTAATGTATGTATGACTCATGGTGAGGTGCCTAAGGATTGGCGGAATGCGTGCATAGTGCCATTGTGCAAAGGCAAAGGGGATAAGAGAGAGTGCTCAAATTACAGAGGTATAAGTTTGTTGATTATTCCTGGTAAATTATATGGGAGGGTATTGATTGAGAGGGTGAAGGCATGTACAGAGCATCAGATTGGGGAAGAGCAGTGTGGTTTCAGAAGTGGTAGAGGATGTGTGGATCAGGTGTTTGCTTTGAAGAATGTATGTGAGAAATACTTAGAAAAGCAAATGGATTTGTATATAGCATTTATGGATCTGGAGAAACCATATGATAGAGTTGATAGAGATGCTCTGTGGAAGGTATTAAGAATATATGGTGTGGGAGGCAAGTTGTTAGAAGCAGTGAAAAGATTTTATCGAGGATGTAAGGCATGTGTACGTGTAGGAAGAAAGGAAAGTGATTGGTTCTCAGTGAATGTAGGTTTGCGGCAGGGGTGTTTGATGTCTCCATGGTTGTTTAATTTGTTTATGGATGGGGTTGTTAGGGAGGTGAATGCAAGAGTTTTGGAAAGAGGGGCAAGTATGAAGTCTGTTGGGGATGAGAGAGCTTGAGAAGTGAGTCAGTTGTTGTTCGCTGATGATACAGCGCTGGTGGCTGATTCATGTGAGAAACTGCAGAAGCTGGTGACTGAGTTTGGTAAAGTGTGTGAAAGAAGAAAGTTAAGAGTAAATATGAATAAGAGCAAGGTTATTAGGTACAGTAGGGTTGAGGGTCAAGTCAATTGGGAGGTGAGTTTGAATGGAGAAAAACTGGATTAAGTAAAGTGTTTTAGATATCTGGGAGTGGATCTGGCAGCGGATGGAACCATGGAAGCGGAAGTGGATCATAGGGTGGGGGAGGGGGCGAAAATCCTGGGAGCCTTGAAGAATGTGTGGAAGTCGAGAACATTATCTCGGAAAGCAAAAATGGGTATGTTTGAAGGAATAGTGGTTCCAACAATGTTGTATGGTTGAGAGGCGTGGGTTATGGATAGAGTTGTGCGTAGGAGGATGGATGTGCTGGAAATGAGGTGTTTGAGGACAATATGTGGTGTGAGGTGGTTTGATCGAGTAAGTAACGTAAGGGTAAGAGAGATGCGTGGAAACAAAAAGAGCGTGGTTGAGAGAGCAGAAGAGGGTGTCTTGAAATGGTTTGGGCACATGGAGAGAATGAGTGAGGAAAGATTGACCAAGAGGATATATGTGTCGGAGGTGGAGGGAACGAGAAGTGGGAGACCAAATTGGAGGTGGAAAGATGGAGTGAAAAAGATTTTGTGTGATCGGGGCCTGAACATGCAGGAGGGTGAAAGGAGGGCAAGGAATAGAGTGAATTGGATCGATGTGGTATACCGGGGTTGACGTGGTGTCAGTGGATTGAATCAGGGCATGTGAAGCGTCTGGGGTAAACCATGGAAAGCTGTGTAGGTATGTATATTTGCGTGTGTGGATGTATGTATATACATGTGTATGGGGGTGGGTTGGGCCATTTCTTTCGTCTGTTTCCTTGCGCTACCTCGCAAACGCGGGAGACGGCGACAAAGCAAAAAAAAAAAAAATTTATATATATATATATATATATATATATATATATATATATATATATATATATATATATATATATATAAATTTATATATATATATATATATATATATATATATATATATATATATATATATATATATATATATATATATATTGCGCGTGCTCAGGAATATTCCAATCAGTCCACGGGGAAAATGAAACACGATAAGATCCCAAGTGCACTGTTCAGGCTCCGATCGCTCAAAATCTTTTTCACTCCATCCCTGCACCTCTAATTTGGTCTCCCACTTCTCGTTCCCTCCACCTTCGACACATATATCCTCTTTGTCAATCTTTCCTCTCTCATTCTCTCCATGTGAATGAAACCATTTCAATATCCCTCTTCTGCTCTCTCAACACACTCTTTTTATTACCACACATATCTCTTACCCTTTCATTACTTACTCGATGAAACAATCTCACACCACATATTGTCCTCAAGCATCTCATTTCCAACACATACACCCTCCTCCGCACAGCCCTATCTATAGCCCACGCCTCGCAACCATATTACATTGTTGGAACCACTAGTCTTTCAAACATACCCATTTTTGCTCTCCAAGATAACGTCCTCGCCTTCCACACATTCTTGAATGCTCCCAGAAACTTCGCCCCTCCCCCCACTCTGTAACTCACTTCCACTTCCATGGTTCCATCCGCTACTAAATCTACTCCCAGATATCTAAGACACTTCACTCCCTTCAGTTTTTCTCCATATAAACATACCTCCAAATTGATTTGTCCCTCAACCCTACTGAACCTAATAACATTGCTCTTATTCACATTTACTCTCAGCTTTCTTCTCTCACAAACTTTAACAAAGTCAGTCACCAGCTTCTGCAGTTTCTCACCCGAATCAGCCACCACCGCTGTACCATCAGCGAACAACTGACTCACTTCCCAAGCTCTCTCATCCACAACAGACTGCATTCTTGCCCTCCTCTCCAAAACTCTTGCATTCAGCTCTCTAACAACCCCATCAATAAAAGAAATGATCAATCGTGGATACATCACGCACACCTGCCGCAAACCGACATTTACTGGAAACCAATCACTTTCCTCTCTTCCTGCTCGTACACATGCCTCACATACCGATAAAAACTTTTTACTGCTTCTAAAAACTTGCCTCCCACACCATATATTATTAATACCTTGCACAGAGCATCTCTTTCAACTGTATCATATTTCTTTTCAGATCTATAAATGCTACACACAAATCCATCTGTTATTCTAAGTATACATACATTCCTCAAAGCAAACACCGGATCCACACATCCTCTACCTCTTCTGAGACCACACTGCTCTTCTCTAAACTGATGCTCTGTACATGCCGTCATCCTCTCAGTCAATACCCTCCCATACAATTTCCCAGCAATACTCAACAAACTTATGCCTCTGTAATTTGGACACTCACCTTTGTCCCCTTTACCTTTATACAATGGCACTATACATGCATTCCGCCAATCCTCATGCACATCTTTGTAAACCATACATACATTGAATATTCTCACCAACCAGTCAATAACACTGTTACCCCCTTTTCATATAAACTCCACTGAAATACCATCCAAACCCGTCGCCTTGTCTGCTTTCATCTTTCGCAAAGCTTTCACTACTAATTCTCTGTTTACCAAACCATTCTCCCTAACCCTCTCACTTCGCACACCACCTCGACCAAAACACCCTGTATTTGCCACTCTATCATCAAACACATTGAAAAAGCCTTCAAAATAGTCAATTCATCTCTTTCTGACTTCGTGAATATACATATGGGTATGTTTGAAGGAATAGTGTTTCCAACAATGTTATATGGTTGCGAGGCGTGGGCTATAGATAGCGTTGTGCGGAGGAGGGTGGATGTGTTGGAAATGAGATGTTTGAGGACAATATGTGGTGTGAAGTGGTTTGATCGAGTAAGTAATGAAAGGGTAAGAGAGATGTGTAGTAATAAAAAGAGTGTGGTTGAGAGAGCAGAAGAGGGTGTTTTGAAAGAGTTTGGTCACATAGAAAGAATGAGTGAGGAAAGATTGACAGAGGATATATGCGTCAGATGTGGAGGGAACGAGAAGTGGGAGACCAAATTGGAGGTGGAAAGATGGAGTGAAAAAGATTTTGAGTGATCGGAGCCTGAACATGCAGGAGGGTGAAAGGCGTGCAAGGAATAGAGTGAATTGGAACGATGTGGTATATCGGGGACAATGTGCTGTTAATTGATTGAACCAAGGCATGTGAAGCGTCTTGGGTAAACCATGGAAAGTTCAGTGGGGCCTGGATTTGGAAAGAGAGCTGTGGTTTGGGTGCGTTATACATGATAGCTAGAGACTGAGTGTGAACGAATATGGCTTTTGTTGTCTTTTCCTAGCGCTGCTTCGCGTACATGCCGGGGGGAGGAGGTTGTCATTTTCATGTGTGGCGAGGTGGCGACGGGAATGAATAAGAGCAGGCAGTATGAATTATGTACATGTGTATATACGTATATGTCTGTGTGTATATATATATGTAAACGTTGAGATGTATAGGTATGTATATGTGCTCGTGTGGAGGTGTATGTATATACATGTGTATGTGGGTGGGTTGGCCCATTCTTTCGTCTGCTTCCTTGCGCTACCTCGCTAACGCGGGATACAGCGACAAAGCATAATAGATATATAAATAAATAAGAAATATATATATATATATATATATATATATATATATATATATATATATATATATATATATATATATATATATATATATATATATATATATATATGAAAGAAGAAAGTTAAGAGTAAATGTGAATAAGAGCAAGGTTATTAGGCACAGTAGGGTTGAGGGTCAAGTCAATTGGGAGGTGAGTTTGAATGGAGAAAAACTGGAGGAAGTAAAGTGTTTTAGATATCTGGGAGTGGATCTGGCAGCGGATGGAACCATGGAAGCGGAAGTGGATCATAGGATGGGGGAGGGGGCGAAAATTCTGGGAGCCTTGAAGAATGTGTGGAAGTCGAGAACATTATCTCGGAAAGCAAAAATGGGTATGTTTGAAGGAATAGTGGTTCCAACAATGTTGTATAGTTGCGAGGCGTGGGCTATGGATAGAGTGGTGAGCAGGAGGATGGATGTGCTGGAAATGAGATGTTTGAGGGCAATGTGTGGTGGGAGGTGGTTTGATCGAGTAAGTAACGTAAGGGTAAGAGAGATGTGTGGAAATAAAAAGAGCGTGGTTGAGAGAGCAGAAGAGGGTGTTTTGAAATGGTTTGGGCACATGGAGAGAATGAGTGAGGAAAGATTGACCAAGAGGATATATGTGTCGGAGGTGGAGGGAACGAGGAGAAGAGGGAGACCAAATTGGAGGTGGAAAGATGAAGTGAAAAAGATTTTGTATGATCGGGGCCTGAACATGCAGGAGGGTGAAAGGAGGGCAAGGATTAGAGTGAATTGGAGCGATGTGGTATACCGGGGTTGACGTGCTGGCAGTGGATTAAATCAGGGCATGTGAAGCGTCTGGGGTAAACCATGGAAAGCTGTGTAGGTATGTATAGTTGCGTGTGTGGACGTATGTATATACATGTGTATGGGGGTGGGTTGGGCCATTTCTTTCGTCTGTTTCCTTGCGCTACCTCGCAAACGCGGGAGACAGCGAAAAAAAAAAAAAAAAATATATGTAAAACATACAAACATCCAACAGCTAAAATCAAACCGGGGACCCCTGTGCAATAGGCGGGAGCGCTACCACTAGTCTATGATCGCCCGTAATAGAGAAATTACTATTTGAATACTATGGACTCGAATACCCTTCGTCTCACATTCGGTAAAATGCTATCTGCTTGCTGTGTGAGCCTGATGGGAAATAACCGGTGTAGACCCCGTTGCTCACCAACGTGAGACGAAGGGTATTCGAGTTCATAGTATTCGAATAGTAATTTCCCTATTAGGGGCGATCATAGTCTAGCGGTAGCGCTCCTGCCAGTTGCACAGGGGTCCCGGGTTCGATCCTGGCTGTTGGAGGTTTGTTTTATATGAAGGTGCGCGTTCATATGCACTTTGTTCGTATTTATACATATCATATGTATATACATATATATATATATATATATATATATATATATATATATATATATATATATATATATATATATATATATTTTATTATTATTATACTTTGTCGCTGTCTCCCGCGTTTGCGAGGTAGCGCAAGGAAACAGACGAAAGAAATGGCCCAACCCCCCCCCCCATACACATGTATATACATACGTCCACACACGCAAATATACATACCTACACAGCTTTCCATGGCTTACCCCAGACGCTTCACATGCCCTGCTTCAATCCACTGACAGCACGTCAACCCCGGTATACCACATCGCTCCAATTCACTCTATTCCTTGCCCTCCTTTCACCCTCCTGCATGTTCAGGCCCCGATCACACAAAATCTTTTTCACTCCATCTTTCCACCTCCAATTTGGTCTCCCTCTTCTCCTTGTTCCCTCCACCTCCGACACACACACACATATATATATATATATATATATATATATATATATATATATATATATATATATATATATATATATATATATATATATATATATAAACTGCTGCTTCTAACAACTTGCCTCCCACACCATATATTCTTAATACCTTCCACAGAGCATCTCTATCAACTCTATCATATGCCTTCTCCAGATCCATAAATGCTACATACAAATCCATTTGCTTTTCTAAGTATTTCTCACATACATTCTTCAAAGCAAACACCTGATCCACACATCCTCTACCACTTCTGAAACCACACTGCTCTTCCCCAATCTGATGCTCTGTACATGCCTTCACCCTCTCAATCAATACCTTCCCATATAATTTACCAGGAATACTCAACAAACTTATACCTCTGTAATTTGAGCACTCACTCTTATCCCCTTTGCCTTTGTACAATGGCACTATGCACGCATTCCGCCAATCCTCAGGATGTAAGGCATGTGTACGTGTAGGAAGAGAGGAAAGTGATTGGTTCTCAGTGAATGTAGGTTTGCGGCAGGGGTGTGTGATGTCTCCATGGTTGTTTAATTTGTTTATGGATGGGGTTGTTAGGGAGGTAAATGCAAGAGTCTTGGAAAGAGGGGCAAGTATGAAGTCTGTTGGGGATGAGAGAGCTTGGGAAGTGAGTCAGTTGTTGTTCGCTGATGATACAGCGCTGGTGGCGGATTCATGTGAGAAACTGCAGAAGCTGGTGACGGAGTTTGGTAAAGTGTGTGGAAGAAGAAAGTTAAGAGTAAATGTGAATAAGAGCAAGGTTATTAGGTACAGTAGGGTTGAGGGTCAAGTCAATTGGGAGGTGAGTTTGAATGGTGAAAAACTGGAGGAAGTGAAGTGTTTTAGATATCTGGGAGTGGATCTGTCAGCGGATGGAACCATGGAAGCGGAAGTGGATCATAGGGTGGGGGAGGGGGCGAAAATTTTGGGAGCCTTGAAAAATGTGTGGAAGTCGAGAACATTATCTCGGAAAGCAAAAATGGGTATGTTTGAAGGAATAGTAGTTCCAACAATGTTGTATGGTTGCGAGGCGTGGGCTATGGATAGAGTTGTGCGCAGGAGGATGGATGTGCTGGAAATGAGATGTTTGAGGACAATGTGTGGTGTGAGGTGGTTTGATCGAGTAAGTAACGTAAGGGTAAGAGAGATGTGTGGAAATAAAAAGAGCGTGGTTGAGAGAGCAGAAGAGGGTGTTTTAAAATGGTTTGGGCACATGGAGAGAATGAGTGAGGAAAGATTGACCAAGAGGATATATGTGTCGGAGGTGGAGGGAACGAGGAGAAGAGGGAGACCAAATTGGAGGTGGAAAGATGGAGTGAAAAAGATTTTGTGTGATCGGGGCCTGAACATGCAGGAGGGTGAAAGGAGGGCAAGGAATAGAGTGAATTGGAGCGATGTGGTATACAGGGGTTGACGTGCTGTCAGTGGATTGAATCAAGGCATGTGAAGCGTCCGGGGTAAACCATGGAAAGCTGTGTAGGTATGTATATTTGTGTGTGTGTGGACGTGTGTATGTACATGTGTATGGGGGGGGGGGTTGGGCCATTTCTTTCGTCTGTTTCCTTGCGCTACCTCGCAAACGCGGGAGACAGCGACAAAGTATAAAAAAAAAAGAAAATATATATATATATATATATATATATATATATATATATATATATATATATATATATATATATATATATTTTTTTTTTTTTTTTTTTTTTTTTGTCGCTCTTATGTGAAGCGTCTGGGGTAAACCATGGAAAGTTCTGTGGGGCCTAGATGTGGAAAGGGAGCCCTGGTTTCGGTGCATTATACATGGCATCTAGAGGCTGAGTGTGAACGAATGTGGCCTTTGTTGTCTATTCCTAGCGCTACCTCGCGCGCATGCGGGTGAGGGGGTTGTCATTTCCTGTGTGGAGAAGGAGAAATGGGAGAAGTGGGAGACCAAATTGGAGATGGAAAGATGGAGTGAAAAAGATTTTGAGTGATTGGGGCCTGAACATGCGGGAGGATGAGGGGCGGGTGGGGAATAGAGTGAATTGGATCGATGTGGTATACCGGGGTCGACGTGCTGTCAATGGATTGAATCAGGGCATGTAAAGCGTCTGGGGTTAACCATTGAAAGTTCTGTGGGGCCTGGATGTGGAAAGGGAGCTGTGATTTCGGGCATTATTACATGACAGCTAGAGACTGAGTGTGAACGAATTTGGCCTTTTTTGTCTTTTCCTAGCGCTACCTCGCACACATGAGGGGGGAGGGGTATGTTATTCCTTGTGTGGCGAGGTGGCGATGGGAATAAATAAAGACAGACAGTATGAATTACGTACATGTGTATATATGTATATGTCTGTGTGTGTATATATATGTGTACATTGAGATGTATTTTTTTTTTTCTTATACTTTGTCGCTGTCTCCCGCGTTTGCGAGGTAGCGCAAGGAAACAGACGAAAGAAATGGCCCAACCCACCCCCATACACATGTATATACATACGTCCACACACGCAAATATACATACCTACACAGCTTTCCATGGTTTACCCCGGACGCTTCACATGCCTTGATTCAATCCACTGACAGCACGTCAGCCCCGGTATACCACATCGCTCCAATTCACTCTATTCCTTGCCCTCCTTTCACCCTCCTGCATGTTCAGGCCCCGATCACACAAAATCTTTTTCACTCCATCTTTCCACCTCCAATTTGGTCTCCCTCTTCTCCTTGTTCCCTCCACCTCCGACACATATATCCTCTTGGTCAATCTTTCCTCACTCATTCTCTCCATGTGCCCAAACCACTTCAAAACACCCTCTTCTGCTCTCTCAACCACGCTCTTTTTATTTCCACACATCTCTCTTACCCTTACGTTACTCACTCGATCAAACCACCTCACACCACACATTGTCCTCAAACATCTCATTTCCAGCACATCCATCCTCCTGCGCACAACTCTATCCATAGCCCACGCCTCGCAACCATACAACATTGTTGGAACCACTATTCCTTCAAACATACCCATTTTTGCTTTCCGAGATAATGTTCTCGACTTCCACACATTCTTCAAGGCCCCCAGAATTTTCGCCCCCTCCCCCACCCTATGATCCACTTCCGCTTCCATGGTTCCATCCGCTGCCAGATCCACTCCAAGATATCTAAAACACTTCACTTCCTCCAGTTTTTCTCCATTCAAACTCACCTCCCAATTGACTTGACCCTCAACCCTACTGTACCTAATAACCTTGCTCTTATTCACATTTACTCTTAACTTTCTTCTTCCGCACACTTTACCAAACTCAGTCACCAGCTTCTGCAGTTTCACACATGAATCAGCCACCAGCGCTGTGTCATCAGCGAACAACAACTGACTCACTTCCCAAGCTCTCTCATCCCCAACAGACTTCATACTTGCCCCTCTTTCCAAAACTCTTGCATTTACCTCCCTAACAACCCATCCATAAACAAATTAAACAACCATGGAGACATCACACACCCCTGCCGCAAACCTACATTCACTGAGAACCAATCACTTTCCTCTCTTTCTACACGTACACATGCCTTACATCCTCGATAAAAACTTTTCACTGCTTCTAACAACTTTCCTCCCACACCATATATTCTTAATACCTTCCACAGAGCATCTCTATCAACTCTAGGTATGCATATTTGAGTGTGTGGACGTGTATGTATATACATGTGTATAGGGGTGGGTTGGGCCATTTCTTATGTCTGTTTCCTTGCGACAAAGCAAAATATCAGGGAGCATAAAAAGATGTTTTGGAAGGAGGAAAATTAGGTAGGTAAGATTAGAGAAAAAAAATGAAAACATCAGCGAAAGGGTTAATATGGAGGTAATAACAAGTAGTGATGAATTGAGAACATGGAGTGAATATTTTGAGGTATGTTGAATGTGTTTCATGATAGAGTGGCAAATACAGGGTGTTTTGGTCGTAGTGGTTTGCGAAGTGAGAGAGTCATGGAGAATGATTTGGTAAACAGAGAAGAGGTAGTGAAGCTCTGCAGAACATGAAAGCCGGCGAGGCGGGGGGTTTCGATGGTATTGCAGTGGAATTGATTAAAAAAAGGGGGTGATTATATTGTTGACTGGTTGGTAAGGATATTCAATGTATGTATGACTCATGGTTAAGTGTATGAGGACTGGCGAAATGCATGCATAGTGCCATTGTACAAAGGCAAAGGGGATAAAGGTGAGTGTTCAAATTACAGAGGTATAAGTTTGTTGAGTATTCCTGTGAAATCATATGGGAGGGTATTGATTGAGAGGGTGAAGGCATGCACAGAGCTTCAGACTGGGGAAGAGCAGTGTGGTTTCAGAAGTGGTAGAGGACGTGTGGATCAGATGTTTGCTTTGAAGAATGTATGTGAGAAATACTTAGAAAAACAGGTGGATTTGTATGAAGCATTTATGTATCTGGAGAAGGGACACGCTAGAGTTGATAGAGATGCTCTGTGGAAGGTATTAAGAGTAGATGGTGTGGGAGGTAAGCTGCTAGAAACAGTGAAAAGTTTTTATCTACGAAGAGAGGAAAGTGACTGGTTCCTAGTGAATGTTGGTTTGCGGCAGGGGTGCGTGATATCTCCATGGTTGTATAATTTGTTTATGGATGGGGTTGTTAGGGAGGTGAATGCAAATGTTTTGGAGAGAGGGACAAGTATGCAGTCTGTTGTGGATGACTGGGCTTGGGAAGTGAGTCAGTTGTTGTTCGCTGATGATACAACGCTGGTGGCTGATTCGGATAAGAAACTGCAGAAGCTGGTGACTGAGTTTGGTAAAGTGTTTGAAAGAAGAAAGCTGAGAGTAAATGTGAATAAGAGCAAGGTTATTGGGTACAGTAGCGCTGAAGGACAACTCAACTGGGAGGTAAGTTTGAATGGAGAAAAACTGGAGGAAGTGAAGTGTTTTAGATATCTGGGCGTGGATTTAACAGCGGATGGAACAACGGAAGCGGAAGTGAGTCACAGAGTGGGGGAAGGGGCGAAGGTTCTAAGAGCGTTGAAGAATGTGTGGAAGTCGAGAACTTTACTTGGGAAAGCAAAAATGGGTGTTTGAAGGAATAGTGGTTCCAACAATGTTATATGGCTGGGAGGCATGGGCTATAGATAGGGTTGTGCAGAGGAGGGTGGATGAGTTGGAAATAAGATGTTTGAAGACAATATGTGGTGTGAGGTGGTTTGATCGAGTAAGCAATGAAAGAGTAAGATAGATGTGTGGTAATAAAAAGAGTGTGGTTGAGAGAGCAGAAGCGAGTGTATTGAAATGGTTTGGTCACATGGAGGGTTTGAGTGAAGAATGATTGACAAAGAGGATATATGTGTCAGAGGTGGAGGGAACGAGGAGAAGTGAGAGACCTAATTGGAGGTGGAAGGATGGAGTGAAGATTTTGAGGGATCTGGACCTAAACATACAAGAGTGTGAAAGGCGTGCAAGGAATAGAGTGAATTGGAACGATGTGGTATAGCGGGGTCGACGTGCTGTCAATGGATTGATCCAGGACATGTGAAGCGTCTGGGGTAAACCAAGAAAAGTTTTGTGGGGCCTGGATGTGGAAAGGGAGCTGTGGTTTTGTTGCATTATTACATGACAGCAAGAGACTGAGAGTGAACGAACGCTTCACAAGCCCTGATTCAATCCATTGACAGCACGTCGACCCCGGTATATCACATCGTTCCAATTCACTCTATTCCTTGCACGCCTTTCACCCTCCTGCATGTTCAGGCCCCGATCGCTCAAAATCTTGTTCACTCCATCTTTCCACCTCCAATTTGGTCTCCCATTTCTCCTCGTTCCCTCCACCCCTGACACATATATCCTCCTTGTCAATCTTTCCTCACTCATTATCTCCATGTGACCAAACCATTTCAAAACACCCTCTTCTGCCATCTCAACCACACTCGTTTTATTACCACACATCTCTCTTACCCTATTATTACTTACTCGACCAAACCACCTCACACCACATATTGTCCTCAAACATCTCATTCCCAGCACATCCACCCTCCTGCGCACACCTCTATCCATAGCCCACGCCTCGCAACCATACAACATTGTTGGAACCACTATTCCTTCAAACATACCCATTATTGTATTTCGAGATAATGTTCTCGACTTCCACACATTCTTCAAGGCTCCCAGAATTTTCACCCCCTTCCTCACCCAATGATTCACTTCCGCTTCCATACTTCTATCCGCTGCCAGATCCACTCCCAGATTTCTAAAACACTTCACTTCCTCCAGTTTTTCTCCATTCAAACTTACCTCCCAATTGACTTGACCCTCAACCCTACTGTACCTAATAACCTTGCTCTTATTCACATTTACTCTCAGCTTTCTTCTTTCACATACTTTACCAAACTCAGTCACCAGCTTCTGCAGTTTCTCACATGAATCAGCCACCAGCGCTGTATCGTCAGCGAAAAACAACTGACTCACTTCCCAAGCTCTCTTATCCTCAACAGACTGTATACTTGCCCCTCTTTCCAAAACTCTTGCATTCACCTCCCTAACAACCCCATCCATAAATAAATTAAACAACCATGGAGACATCATACATCCCTGCCGCAAACCTACATTCACTGAGAACCAATGACTTTCCTCTCTTCCTACACGTACACATGCCTTACATCCTCGATAAAAACTTTTCACTGCTTCTAACAACTTGCCTCCCACACCATATATTCTTAATACCTTCCACAGAGCATCTCTATCAACTCTGTCATAAGCCTTCTCCAGATCCATAAATGCTACATACAAATCCATTTGCTTTTCTAAGTATTTCTTACATACATTTTTCAAAAGAAACACCTGATCTACCTCTACCACTTCTGAAACCACACTGCTCTTCCCTAATCTGATGCTCTGTACATGCCTTCACCCTCTCAATCAATACCCTCCCATATAATTTACCAGGAATACTCAAAAAACTTTTTTTTTTTTTTTGCCGCTGTCTTTTTTGTCGCTGTCTCCCGCGTTTGCGAGGTAGCGCAAGGAAACAGACGAAAGAAATGGCCCAACCCACCCCCATACACATGTATATACATACGTCCACACACGCAAATATACATACCTACACAGCTTTCCATGGTTTACCCCAGACGCTTCACATGCCCTGATTCAATCCACTGAGAGCACGTCAACCCCGATATACCACATCGATCCAATTCACTCTATTCCTTGCCCTCCTTTCACCCTCCTGCATGTTCAGGCCCCGATCACACAAAATCCTTTTCACTCCATCTTTCCACCTCCAATTTGGTCTCCCTCTTCTCCTCGTTCCCTCCACCTCCGACACATATATCCTCTTGGTCAATCTTTCCTCACTCATTCTCTCCATGTGCCCAAACCATTTCAAAACACCCTCTTCTGCTCTCTCAACCACGCTCTTTTTATTTCCACACGTCTCTCTTACCCTTACGTTACTTACTCGATAAAACCACCTCACACCACACATTGTCCTCAAACATCTCATTTCCAGCACATCCATCCTCCTGCGCACAACTCTATCTATAGCCCACGCCTCGCAACCATACAACATTGTTGGAACCACTATTCCTTCAAACATACCCATTTTTGCTTTCCGAGATAATGTTCTCGACTTCCACACATTCTTCAAGGCTCCCAGGATTTTCGCCCCCTCCCCCACCCTATGATCCACTTCCGCTTCCATGGTTCCATCCGCTGCCAGATCCACTCCCAGATATCTAAAACATTTCACTTCCTCCAGTTTTTCTCCATTCAAACTCACCTCCCAATTGACTTGACCCTCAACCCTACTGTACCTAATAACCTTGCTCTTATTCACATTTACTCTTAACTTTCTTCTTTCACACACTTTACCAAACTCAGTCACCAGCTTCTGCAGTTTCTCACATGAATCAGCCACCAACGCTGTCTCATCAGCGAACAACAACTGACTCACTTCCCAAGCTCTCTCATCCCCAACAGACTTCATACTTGCCCCTCTTTCCAAAACTCTTGCATTCACCTCCCTAACAACCCCATCCATAAACACATTAAACAACCATGGAGACATCACACACCCCTGCCGCAAACCTACATTCACTGAGAACCAATCACTTTCCTCTCTTCCTACACGTACACATGCCTTACATCCTCGATAAAAACTTTTCACTGCTTCTAACAACTTGCCTCCCACACCATATATTCTTAATACCTTCCACAGAGCATCTCTATCAACTCTATCATATGCCTTCTCTAGATCCATAAATGCTACATACAAATCCCTTTGCTTTTCTAAGTATTTCTCACATACATTCTTCAAAGCTAACACCTGATCCACACATCCTCTACCACTTCTGAAACCACACTGCTCTTCCCCAATGTGATGCTCTGTACATGCCTTCATCCTCTCAATCAATACCCTCACATATAATTTACCAGGAATACTCAACAAACTTATACCTCTGTAATTTGAGCACTCACTCTTATCCCCTTTGCCTTTGTACAATGGCACTATGCACGCATTCCGCCAATCCTAAGGCACCTCACCATGAGTCATACATACATTAAATAACCTTACCAACCAGTCAATAATACAGTCACCCCCTTTTTTAATAAATTCCACTGCAATACCATCCAAACCTGCTGCCTTGCCGGCTTTCATCTTCCGCAAAGCTTTTACTAGCCCTTCTCTGTTTACCAAATAATTTTCCCTAACCCTCTCACTTTGCACACCACCTCGACCAAAACACCCTATATCTGCCACTCTATCAACAAACTTATACCTCTGTAATTTGTGCACTCACCTTTGTCCCCTTTGCCTTTGTACAATGGCACTATGCAAGGATTCCGCCAATCCTCAGGTACCTCACCGTGAGTCATACATACATTAAATAAACTTACCAACCAGTCAACAATACAGTCACCCCTTTTTTAATAAATTCCACTGCAATACCATCCAAATCCACTACCTTGCCGGCTTTCATCTTCCGCAAAGCTTTTACTACCTCTCCTCTGTTTACCAAATCATTTTCCCTAACCCTCCCACTTTGCACACCACCTCGACCAAAACACCCTATATCTGCCGCTGTATCATCAAATACATTCAACAAACCTTCAAAATACTCACTCCATCTCCTTCTCACATCACCACTACTTGTTATCACCTCCCCATTAGCCCCCTTCACTGAAGTTCCCATTTGTTCCCTTGTCTTACGCACTTTATTTACCTCCTTTCAAAACACCTTTTTATTCTCCCTAAAATTTAATGATACTCTCTCACCCCAACTCTCATTTACTCTTTTTTTTTCACGTCTTGCTCCTGTATCTTGACCTCCTGCCTTTTTCTTTTATACATCTCCCAATCATTTGCATTATTTCCCTGCAAAAATCGTCCAAATGCCTCTCTCTTCTCTTTCACTAATAATCTTACTTCTTCATCCCACCACACACTACCCTTTCTAATCAACCCACCTCCCACGCTTCTCATGCCACAAGCATCTTTTGCGCAAGCCATCACTGCTTCCCCTAATACATCCTATTCCTCCCCACATCCCATTACCTCCTTTGTTCTCACCTTTTTCCATTCTGTACTCAGTCTCTCTTGGTACTTCCTCACACAAGTCTCCTTCCTAAGCTCGCTTACTATGACCACTCTCTTCACCCCAGCATTCTCTCTTCTTTTCTGAAAACCTGTACAAATCTTCACCTTCGCCTCCACAAGATAATGATCAGACATCCCTCTAGTTGCACCTCTCAGCACATTAACATCCAAGAGTCTTTCTTTCGCGCGCCTATCAATTAACACGTAATCCAATAACGCTCTGGCCATCTCTCCTGCTTACATACGTATACTTATGTATATCTCTCTTTTTAAAAAAGGTATTCCCAATCACCAGCTCTTTTTCAGCACATAAATCTACAAGCTCTTCAGCATTTCCATTTACAACACTGAACACCCCATGTATACCAATTATTCTCTTAACTGCCAGACTACTCACCTTCGCATTCAAATCACCCATCACTATAACCCGGTCTCGTGCATCAAAACCACTAACACATTCACGCAGGTGCTCCCAAAACACTTGCCTCTCATGATCTTTCTTCTCATGCCCAGGTGCATATGCACCAATAATCACCCATCTCTCTCCATCAACTTTTAGTTTTACCCATATCAATCTAGAGTTTACTTTCTTACACTCTATCACATACTCCCACCACCCCTGTTTCAGGAGCAGTGCTTCTCCTTCTCTTGCTCTTGTCCTCTCACTAACCCCTGACTTTACTCCCAAGACATTCCCAAACCATTCTTCCCCTTTACCCTTGAGCTTCGTTTCACTCAGAGCCAAAACATCCGGGTTCCTTTCCTCAAACATACTACCTATCTCTCCTTTTTTCTCATCTTGATTACATCCACACACATTTAGACATCCCAATCTGAGCCTTCGAGGAGGATGAGCACTCCCTACGTGACTCTTTCTTCTGTTTCCCCTTTCATAAAGTTAAAATACAAGGAGGGGAGGGTTTCTAGCCCCCCGCTACCGTCCCCTATAGTCGCCTTCTACGACACGTGAGAAATGCGTGGGAAGTATTCTTTTTCCCCCCACATGTATATATATATATATATATATGTATATATATATATATATATATATATATATATATATATATATATATATATATATATATATATATATATATATATATATATATATGTGTGTGTGTGTGTGTGCGCGTGTGTGTGTGTGTGTTTATATGCACTTACATATTTGTAGTTACCGATTTGCGCTGTATGGTGATGGGCGCAATCTCTTGAACGCTCTCTATCATACACTTGAGACTGAATATGTTGTCAGCCTCCGTCATTTTATTTCATATATCCACTGCTCTTATTGATATGAATGTAATTTTTCACATATTTAGACAAAAGTTTTTTTGCTGCATCCTTTTATGTCTGGAAGAACTGTTTTCTGTCTCTGTCATTAACTTGTATTAAAAAGTTAAAGGATGTGGATAGGTCACCTCCTCACTCTTCTTTCCTCCAAAGTGGGCAAAATTAAACCTTCTTGCGTTTCTTGATACCATTTCCGTTGCCTTCCCGTGGACTTTTTCTGCTGGGGTTTCGCGTTTCTGTATATGTGATGACCAACCTGAGAAGCGTATTCTATGTTTGGCCTTGTGTAGGATATGAATAGCGTTCTGAATATTTCCTTATCCCTATACTTGAAAGCTATACTGATATTTGCCAGCAGATAGTTTGTCTCTCTGACTATGCTTCTAATGTGGGACGTTGTCGACAGGTTAGGAACGCTGTCGACTCCTAATTCCTTCTCACACACAGAATCCTGACGTCCGTTTCCTGGTAGATTATATCTATTTCGAGGTGTGTGTGTGTGTATGTACAGAGTTCCTTGTCACTCACCTGAGACTTTGGTGTCATACAGAGGAATTGTTACCCAGCGTCGGCCAGCATCCGATGTACAGTTCCTCAATAGGTTGATGCACAGCTTACTGTATATACCCGTCTGGCACCTGACAGTTGTATTTCATTACGATGACAAACATCCAGGGCAAAAATCACTATGCTAGTGAGACCTACGACCATGATCACCTGTGGGTGGGCATACCAGTCAGAAATCGTCGGTTTGCAGGAGACTCCAACGTTTGCTACAGGCGGAGGTTATGGCCAGGTGAACACTTCTTGGGAGAGGCCCGGAAGCACGGGACACGACTGTAAGGCCAGTGTGGGTAAATCCACACTGACGATCTACGTCATCCACTACTTACAGAAACAAGTTTCAGAGAAAAAATAAAAGGGCATCTTCTTACAACACATGGGTGAGTGGGGGTGGGGGAGGGGGGAATACTACTCATCCCACGAACCGCCTCCATGTTGCCACCAGTGACGTCAAGGGAGTTGAGGAAAATATTTCCCGGGGTTGTCCACGGCCAAGCTGTAAGCTATGTCAGGGAAGTGGCGCAGTTTCCGCTCCATCGGGAATCCCTGCCTAACAAACTCGGTCATACATTTTTTCTTCCTAATCAACAAAATAAAAATGTATTATCAACAAAACATGCATCCTTATACATAAATACTTTTTTTTCAGGTTTGCGCGCCGTTTCACGCTTTATGATGTAGCGCCAAGAACAGACTAAGAAAGGTTGTAATCATTCATAACCATTCTTTGGCTGTCATGTTTAATGCACCAGAGGAACATATATGAATGTATATAGATACATATTTACTTTTTTCTCATTGGTCAGCCGTTTCCCGCGCTAACAATATACCGCCAAAAACAAATGGTAAAAGGGCTTCAATCGCTCACACTCAGTCTCTACCTGTCATGTGTAATGCACCAAATACTCAGATTCCTATCCACGCCCATGGTTTACCCCGGCTGCATTGTGAAGTGTCTGGGGTAAACCATGGAAAGGTCTGTCGGGAATGATTGTGGAAAAGGAAACGTGGTTTTGGTGTATTATACATGACCGCTAGAGACTGAGTTTGAACGAATGTGGCCTTATTTGTCTGTTCCTGACGCTGACCCAGGAGGGGGAGGGGTGTGCTATTTCCTGTGTGGCAGGATAACGACAGAATGAATGAAGGCAGCAAGTATGAATAAGTACATGCGTATATATGCATATGACTGTGTATGTATAAGTATGTATAGGTGAGTGTATGAGCGTTTATATATATATATGTATATATATATATATATATATATATATATATATATATATATATATATATATATATATATATATATATATATATGTATCTTTTTTTTTTTTTTTTTGCCGCTGTCTCCCGCGTTTGCGAGGTAGCGCAAGGAAACAGACGAAAGAAATGGCCCAACCCACCCCCATACACATGTATATACATACGTCCCCACACGCAAATATACATACCTACACAGCTTTCCATGGTTTACCCCAGACGCTTCACATGCCCTGATTCAATCCACTGACAACACGTCAACCCCGGTATACCACATCGCTCCAATTCACTCTATTCCTTGCCCTCCTTTCACCCTCCTGCATGTTCAGGCCCCGATCACACAAAATCTTTTTCACTCCATCTTTCCACCTCCAATTTGGTCTCCCTCTTCTCCTCGTTCCCTCCACCTCCGACACATATATCCTCTTGGTCAATCTTTCCTCACTCATTCTCTCCATGTGCCCAAACCATTTCAAAACACCCTCTTCTGCTCTCTCAACCAAGCTCTTTTTATTTCCACACATCTCTCTTACCCTTACGTTACTTACTCGATCAAACCACCTCACACCACACATTGTCCTCAAACATCTCATTTCCAGCACATCCATCCTCCTGCGCACAACTCTATCCATAGCCCACGCCTCGCAACCATACAACATTGTTGGAACCACTATTCCTTCAAACATACCCATCTTTGCTTTCCTAGATAATGTTCTCGACTTCCACACATTCTTCAAGGCTCCCAGAATTTTCGCCCCCTACCCCACCCTATGATCCACTTCCGCTTCCATGGTTCCATCAGCTGCCAGATCCACTCCCAGATATCTAAAACACTTCACTTCCTCCAGTTTTTCTCCATTCAAACTCACCTCCCAATTGACTTGACCCTCAACCCTACTGTACCTAATAACCTTGCTCTTATTCACATTTACTCTTAACTTTCTTCTTTCACACACTTTACCAAACTCAGTCACCAGCTTCTGCAGTTTCTCACATGAATCAGCCACCAACGCTGTATCATCAGTGAACAACAACTGACTCACTTCCCAAGCTCTCTCATCCCCAACAGACTTCATACTTGCCCCTCTTTCCAAAACTCTTGCATTTACCTCCAT
Organism: Panulirus ornatus; assembly: GCF_036320965.1. Taxonomy (NCBI): domain Eukaryota; kingdom Metazoa; phylum Arthropoda; class Malacostraca; order Decapoda; family Palinuridae; genus Panulirus; species Panulirus ornatus. Next base: position 17,398,607 of record NC_092238.1, read on the forward strand.
AACAACCCCATCCATAAACAAATTAAACAACCATGGAGACATCACACACCCCTGCCGCAAACCTACATTCACTGAGAACCAATCACCTTCCTCTCTTCCTACACGTACACATGCCTTACATCCTCGATAAAAACTTTTCACTGCTTCTAACAACTTGCCTCCCACACCATATATTCTTAATACCTTCCACAGAGCAGCTCTATCAAATCTATCATATGCCTTCTCCAGATCCATAAATGCTACATACAAATCCATTTGCTTTTCTAAGTATTTCTCACATACATTCTTCAAAGCAAACACCTGATCCACACATCCTCTACCACTTCTGAAACCACACTGCTCTTCCCCAATCTGATGCTCTGTACATGCCTTCACCCTCTCAATCAATATCCTCCCATATAATTTACCAGGAATACTCAACAAACTTATACCTCTGTAATTTGAGCACTCACTCTTATCCCCTTTGCCTTTGTACAATGGCACTATGCACGCATTCCGCCAATCCTCAGGCACCTCACCATGAGTCATACATACATTAAATAACCTTACCAACCAGTCAACAATACAGTCACCCCCTTTTTAAATAAATTCCACTGCAATACCATCCAAACCTGCTGCCTTGCCGGCTTTCATCTTCCGTAAAGCTTTTACTACCTCTTCTCTGTTTACCAAATCATTTTCCCTAACCCTCTCACTTTGCACACCACCTCGACCAAAACACCCTATATCTGCCACTCTATCATCAAACACATTCAACAAACCTTCAAAATACTCACTCCATCTCCTCACATCACCACTACTTGTCATCACCTCCCCATTTGCGCCCTTCACTGAAGTTCCCATTTGCTCCCTTGTCTTACGCACTTTATTTACCTCCTTCCAGAACATCTTTTTATTCTCCCTAAAATTTAATGATACTCTCTCACCCCAACTCTCATTTGCCCTTTTTTTCACCTCTTGCACCTTTCTCTTGACCTCCTGTCTCTTTCTTTTATACATCTCCCACTCAATTGCATTTTTTCCCTGCAAAAATCGTCCAAATGCCTCTCTCTTCTCTTTCACTAATACTCTTACTTCTTCATCCCACCACTCACTACCCTTTCTAATCAACCCACCTCCCACTCTTCTCATGCCACAAGCATCTTTTGCGCAATCCATCACTGATTCCCTAAATACATCCCATTCCTCCCCCACTCCCCTTACTTCCATTGTTCTCACCTTTTTCCATTCTGTACTCAGTCTCTCCTGGTACTTCCTCACACAAGTCTCCTTCCCAAGCTCACTTACTCTCACCACCCTCTTCACCCCAACATTCACTCTTCTTTTCTGAAAACCCATACAAATCTTCACCTTAGCCTCCACAAGATAATGATCAGACATCCCTCCAGTTGCACCTCTCAGCACATTAACATCCAAAAGTCTCTCTTTCGCGCGCCTGTCAATTAACACGTAATCCAATAACGCTCTCTGGCCATCTCTCCTACTTACATACGCATACTTATGTATATCTCGCTTTTTAAACCAGGTATTCCCAATCACCAGTCCTTTTTCTGCACATAAATCTACAAGCTCTTCACCATTTCCATTTACAACACTGAACACCCCATGTATACCAATTATTCCCTCACCTGCCACATTACTCACCTTTGCATTCAAATCACCCATCACTATAACCCGGTCTCGTGCATCAAAACCACTAACACACTCATTCAGCTGCTCCCAAAACACTTGCCTCTCATGATCTTTCTTCTCATGCCCAGGTGCATATGCACCAATAATCACCCATCTCTCTCCATCAACTTTCAGTTTTACCCATATTAATCGAGAATTTACTTTCTTACATTCTATCACATACTCCCACAACTCCTGTTTCAGGAGTACTGCTACTCCTTCCCTTGCTCTTGTCCTCTCACTAACCCCTGACTTTACTCCCAAGACATTCCCAAACCACTCTTCCCCTTTACCCTTGAGCTTCGTTTCACTCAGAGCCAAAACATCCAGGTTCCTTTCCTCAAACATAATACCTATCTCTCCTTTTTTCACATCTTGGTTACATCCACACACATTTAGGCACCCCAATCTGAGCCTTCGAGGAGGATGAGCACTCCCCGCGTGACTCCTTCTTCTGTTTCCCATTTTAGAAAGTTAAAAAAATACAAGGAGGGGAGGATTTCTGGCCCCCCGCTCCCGTCCCCTCTAGTCGTTTTCTACGACACGCGAGGAATGCGTGGGAAGTATTCTTTCACCCCTATCCCCAGGGATAATATATATATATATATATATATATATATATATATATATATATATATATATATATATATATATATATATATATATATATATATATATATATACACATACACACACATACACATACATACGCACATATACACACACACACACACATACATATATATACATATGAAAAAATGTAAGAAACAATTTAGAAAACTGAAACTTCTAGCTTGAAATGAAATGAAAAAATGAATGTCACATATATATATATATATATATATATATATATATATATATATATATATATATATATATATATATATATATATATATATATATATATTTATATATATATATATATATATATATATATATATATATATATATATAAATATATATATATATATATATATATATATATATATATATATATATATATATATATATATATATATATATATCCCTGGGGATAGGGGAGAAAGAATACTTCCCACGTATTCCCTGCGTGTCGTAGAAGGCGACTAAAAGGGAAGGGAGCGGGGGGCTGGAAATCTTTCCCTCTCATTTTTTTTTTTTCTAATTTTCCAAAGGAAGAAACAGAGAAGGGGGCCGGGTAAGGATGTTTCCTCAGAGGCCCAGTCCTCTGTTTTTAACGCTACCTCGCTGAGGCGGGAAATGGCGAATAGTATGAAAGAAAGATATATATATATATATATATATATATATATATATATATATATATATATATATATATATATATATATATATATATATATATATGTATATAAATATATATATTATTTATTTATCTATTTATTTTACTTTGTCGCTGTCTCCCGCGTTTGCGAGGTGGCGCAAGGAAACAGACGAAAGAAATGGCCCAACCCACCCCCATATACATGTATATACATACACGTCCACACACGCAAATATACATACCCATACATCTCAATGTACACATACATATACACACACAGACACATACATATATACACATGCACACAATTCACACTGTCTGCCTTTATTCATTCCTATCGCCACCTCGCCACACATGGAATAACATCCCCCTTCCCCCTCATGTATGCGAGGTAGCGCTAGGAAAAGACAACAAAGGCCACATTCGTTCACACTCAGTCTCTAGCTGTCATGCAATAATGCCCGAAACCACAGCTCCCTTTCCACATCCAGGCCCCACAGAACTTTACATGGTTTACCCCAGACGCTTCACATGCCCTGATTCAATCCATTGACAGCACGTCGACCCCGATATAACACATCGATCCAATTCACCCTATTCCTTGCCGCCTTTCACCCTCCTGCATGTTCAGGCCCCGATCACTCAAAATCTTTTTCACTCCATCCTTCCACCTCCAATTTGGTCTCCCACTTCTCGTTCCCTCCACCTCCGACACATATATGCTCTTGGTCAATCTTTCCTCACTCATTCTCTCCATGTGCCCTAACCATTTCAAAACACCCTCTTCTGCTCTCTCAACCACGCTCTTTTTTATTGACACACATCTCTCTTACCCTTACATTACTTACTCGATCAAACCACCTCACACCACATATTGTCCTCAAACATCTCATTTCCAGCACATCCACCCTCCTCCGCACAACTCTATCCATAGCCCACGCCTCGCAACCATACAACATTGTTGGAACCACTATTCCTTCAAACATACCCATTTTTGCTTTCCGAGATAGTGTTCTCGACTTCCACACATTCTTCAAGGCTCCCAGGATTTTCGCCCCCTCCCCCACCCTATGATTCACTTCCGCTTCCATGGTTCCATCCGCTGCCAGATCCACTCCCAGATATCTAAAACACTTTACTTACTCCAGTTTTTCTCCATTCAAACTTACCTCCCACTTGACTTGACCCTCAACCCTATTGTACCTAATAACCTTGCTCTTATTCACATTTACTCTTAACTTTCTTCTTTCACACACTTTACCAAACTCAGTCACCAGCTTCTGCAGTTTCTCACATGAATCAGCCACCAGCGCTGTATCATCAGCGAACAACAACTGACTCACTTCCCAAGATCTCTCATCCCCAACAGACTTCATACTTGACCCTCTTTCCAAAACTCTTGCATTCACCTCCCTAACAACCCCATCCATAAACAAATTAAACAACCATGGAGACATCACACACCAGTGCCGCAAACCTACATTCACTGATAACCAATCACTTTCCTCTCTTCCTACATGTACACATGCCTTACATCCTCGATAAAAACTTTTCACTGCTTCTAACAACTTGCCTCCCACACCATATATTCTTCGTACCTTCCACGGAGCATCTCTATCAACTCTATCATATACCTAATCCAGATCCATACAAATCCATATATATATATATATATATATATATATATATATATATATATATATATATATATATATACACACACACACACACATATATATATATATATATATATATATATATATATATATATATATATATATATATATATATATATATATATATGTATATATATATATATATATATATATATATATATGTACATATATTTATTATACTTTGTCGCTGTCTCCCGCTTCAGTGAGGTAGCGCAAGGAAACAGACGAAAGAATGGTCTAACCCATTCACATATACATTAACATTCATACACGTCCACACACGCACATATACGTACTTATACATTTCAACGTATACATGTATATACATACACAGACATATACATATATACACATGTATATAATTCATACTTGCTGCCTTTATTCATTCCCGTCAGCACCCCACCACACACGAAATGACAACTCCCTCCTTCTGGCTGCGCGCGAGGTAGCGAAAGGAAAAGACAAAAAAGGCCACATTCGTTCACACTCAGTCCCTAGCTACCATGTATAATGTACCGAAACTACAGTTCCCTTTCCAAATCCAAGTCCCACATAACTTTTCATGGCTACCCCAGACGCTTCACATACCCTGGTTCAATCCATTGGCAACACGTTGACCCCTGTATACCATATCGTTCCAATTCACTCTATTCCTTGCACGCCTTTCACCCTACTGCATGTTCAGGCCCTGATCGCTCAAAATCTTTTTCACTCCATATTTCCACCCACCTCCAATTTGGTCTCCCACTTCTCGTTCCTCCACCTCTGACACATATATCCTCTTTGTCAATCCTTCCTCACTCATTCTCTCCATGTGACCAACCCATTTCAGAACACCCTCTTCTGCCCTCTCAACCACACTCTTTTTATTACTACACCTCTCTTACCCTTTCATTACTTGCTCAATCAAAGCACCTCACACCACATATTGTCCTCAAACATCTCATTTCCAACACATACACCCTCCTCCGCACAACTCTATCTATAGGCCAACGCCTAGCAACCATATAAAATTGTTGGAACCACTATTCCTTCAAACATACCCATTTTTGCTTTCCGAGATGATATTCTCGCCTTCTACGCATTTTTCAACGCTCCCAGAACTTTCTTCCTCTCCCCCACCCTGTGATTCACTTCCGCTTCTATGGTTCCATCCGCTGCCAAATCCCAGATATCTAAAACACTTCACTTCCTCCAGTTTTTTCCGTGCAAACTTATCTCCCAATTGACTTGTCCCTTAACCCTACTGTACCTAATTACCTTGCTCATATTCACATTCACTCTCAGCTTTCTTCTTTCACACATTTTACCAAACTCAGACACCAGCTTCTACAGTTTCTCACCCGAATCAACCACCAGCGCTGTATCATCAGCAAACAGCAACTGACTCACTTCCCAAGCTCTCTCATCCACAACAGACTGCTTACTTGACCCTCTCTAAAAAACTATTGTGTACCCTTCCCTAACAACCACATCCATAAACAAATTAAACAACCATGGAGACATCACGCACCCCTGCCGCAAACCGATATTCACTGAAAACCAATCACTTTCCTCTCTTCCCACTCGCACATATGCCTTACATCCTCGATAAGAACTTTTCACTGCTTCTAACAACTTGCCTCCTACATCATATATTCTTAATACCTTCCACAGAGCATCTCTATCAGCTCTATCATATGCCTTCTCCAGATCCACAAATGCTACATACAAATCCATTTGCTTTTCTAAGTATTTCTCACATACATTCTTCAAAGCAAACACCTGATCCACACATCCTCTACCACTTCTGAAACCACACTGCTCTTCCCCAATCTAATGTTCTGTACATGCCTTAACCCTCTCAATCAATACCCTCTCATATAATTTCCCAGAAATACTCAACAAACTTATACCTCTGTAATTTGAGCACTCACTTTTATCCCCTTTGCCTTCGTACAGTGACACTATGCATGCATTCCGCCAATCCTCAGGCACCTCACCATGAGTCATACATACATTACATATCCTTACCAACCAGTCAACAACACATTCACCCCCTTTATTGATAAATTCCACTGCAATACCATTCAAACCCGCTGCCTTGCCGGCTTTCATCTTCCGCAAAGCTTTCACTACCTCTTCTCTGTTTACCTAATCATTCTCCCTAACCCTCTCACCTCGCACACCAAATCGTCCAAAACACACTATATCTGCCACTCTATCATCTAACACATTCAACAATCCTTCAAAACATTCTCACATCATTATCACTTGTTATCATCTCCCAATTAGCCCCCTTCACCGATGTTCCCATTACTTCTCTTGTCTTACGCACTTATTTACCTCCTTCCAAATCATCTTTTTATCCTCCCTAAAACTTAATGATATTCTCTCACCCCAACTCTCATTTGTCCTCTTTTTCACCTCTTGCACCTTTCTCTTGACCTCCTGCCTCTTTCTTTTATACATCTCCCACTCATTTGCGCTATTTCCTTGCAAAACACGTCCAATAGCCTCTCTCTTCTCTTTTACTAATAATCTTACTTCTTCGTCCCACCACTAACTGACCTTTCTAATCTGACCACCTCCCACGCTTCTCATGCTACGAGCGTCTTTTGCACGAGCCATCACTGCTTCTTTAAATCCATCCCATTCTTCCCCCACACCCCTTACGTCCTTTGCTCTCACCTTTTTCCATTCTGCACTCAGTCTCTCCTGGTACTTCCTCACACAAGTCTCCTTCCCAAGCTCACTTACTCTCACCACTCTCTTCACCCTAACATTTTCTCTTCTTTTCTGAAAACCTCTACAAATCTTCACCTTCGCCTCCACAAGATAATGATCAGACATCCCTCCAGTTGCACCTCTCAGCACATTAACATCCAAAAGTCTCTCTTTCGGGCGCCCATCAATTGACACGTAATCCAATAACGCTTTCTGGCCATATACTTATGTATATCTCTCTTTTTAAACCGGGTATTCCCAATCACCAATCCTTTTTCAGCACAAAAATCTATAAGTTCTTCACCATTTCCATTTACAACACTGACCACTCCATGTACGCCAATTATTCCGTCAACTGCCACATTGTTCACCTCCACATTCAAATCACCCATCACTACAACCAAGTTTCGTGCATCAAAACTACTAATACACCCACTCAGCTGCTCCCTAAACACTTGCCTCTCATGATCTTTCTTCTCTTGCCCAGGTAAATATGCATCAATAATCACCCATCTCTCTCCATCCACCTTCAGTTTTACCCATATCTATCTAAAGTTTACTTTCTTACACTCTTTCACATACTCCCACCACTCCCGTTTCAGGAGTAGTGCTACTCCTTCCCTTGCTCTTGTCCTCTCACTAACCCCTGACTTTACTCCCAAAACATTCCCCAAACACTCTTCCCTTTTACCCTTGAGCTTCGTTTCATTCATAGCCAAAAAATCCAGGTTCCTTTCCTCAAACATACTACCTATCTCCTTTTTTCTCATCTTGGTTACATCCACACACATTTAGACACCCTAATCTGAGACTTCGAGGAGGATGAGCAATGTGTATATGTATACATATATACACATGTACATAATTCATACTATCTACCCTTATTCATTCCCGTCGCACCCCTCCACTCATGAAATGATAACCCCCTCCCTCCGCATGTGCGCGATGTAGCGCTGGGATAAGATAAAAGAGGCCACATTCGTTCACACTCAGGCTCTAGCTGTCATGTATGATGCATCGAAACCACAGCTCCTTTTCCACATCCAGGCCTCACAAAACTTTCCATGGTTTAACCCAGACGCTTCACATGCCCTGGTTCAATCCATTGACAGCACGTCGACCCCGGTATATCACATCGTTCCAATTCACTCTATTCCCTGCACACTTTTCACCCTCCTGCATGTTCAGGCCCCGATCACTCAAAATCTTTTCCACTTCATCTTTCCACATCCAATTTGGTCTCCCACTTCTCCTCGTTCCCTCCACCTTTGACACATATATCCTCTTGGTCAATCTTTCCTCACTCATTATCTCCATATGACCAAACCATTTTATAACACCTTCTGCTCTCTCAACTACACTCTTTTTATTTCCACACATCTCTCTTACCCTTTCATTATTTACTCGAACAAATCACCTCAAACCACATATTGTCCTTAAACATCTCATTTCCAGCACATCCACCCTCCTCCGCACAACTCTATCTATAACCCACGCCTCACAACCATATAACATTGTTGGAACCACTTTTCCTTCAAACATACCCATTTTTGCTTTTCAAGATAACGTTCTCGACTTCCACACATTCTTCAACGCTCCCAGAACTTTCCCCCCCTCCCCCGCCCTATGATTCACTTCCGCTTCCATGGTTCTATCCGCTGCCAAATCCACTCCTACATATCTAAAACACTTCACTTCCTCCAGTTTTTTCTCCATTCAAACTTACCTCCCAGTTGACTTGTCCCTCAACCCTATTGTACCTAGTAACCTTGCTCTTATTCACATTTACTCTCAGCTTTCTTCCTTCACACACTTTACCAAACTCAGTCATCAGCTTCTGCAGTTTCTCACCTGAATCAGCCACCAGCGCTGTGTCATCAGCGAACAACAACTGACTCACTTCCCAAGATCTCTTATCCACAACAGACTGCATACTTGCCCCTCTTTCCAAAACTCTTGCATTCACCTCCCTAACGACCCCATCCATAAACAAATTAAACAGCCATGGAGACATCACGCACCCTCTCGCAAACCAACATTCACTGAGAACCAATCGCTTTCCTCTCTTCCTACAAGTGCACATGCCTTACATCCTCGGTAAAAACTTTTCACTGCTTCTAACAACTTGCCTCCCACACCATATATTCTTAATACCTTCCACAGAGAACAGAGTTAGTAGTTTTGATGCACGAGACCGGGTTATAGTGACGGGTGATTTAAATGCAAATGTGGCAGTTGAGGGAATAATTGGTGAACATGGGGTGTTCAGTATTATAAGTGGCGATGGTGAAGAGCTTGTAGATTTATGTGCTGAAAAAGGACTGGTGATTGGGAATACCTGGTTTAAAAAGAGAGATATACATAAGTATACGTATGGCTAGAGATGGCTAGAGAGCGTTATTGGATTACGTGTTAATTGATAGGCGCGCGAAAGAGAGACTTTTGGATGTTAATGTGCTGAGAGGTGCAACTGTCCGATCATTATCTTATGGAGGCGAGGGTGAGGATTTGTAGAGGTTTTCAGAAAAGAAGAGAGAATGTTGGAGTGAAGAGAGTGGTGAAAGTAAGTGAGCTTGGGAAGGAGACTTGTGTGAGGAAGTACCAAGAGACACTGAGTACAGAATGGAAAATGGTGAGAACAAAGAACATAAGGGGATTGGGGGAGGAATGGGATGTATTTAGGGAAGCAGTGATGGCCTGAGTAAAAGATGCTTGTGGCATGAGAGGCGTGGGAGGTGGGTTGATTAGAAAGGGTAGTGAGTGGTGGGATGAAGAAGTAAGATTACTAGTGAAAGAGAAGAGAGAGGCATTTGGACGATTCTTGCAGGGAAATAATGGAAATGATTGGGAAATTTATAAAAGAAAGAGGCAGGATATCAAGAGAAAGGTGCATGTGGCGAAAAAGTGGGTTAATGAGAGTTAGGGTGAGAGAGTAGCATTTATGGATCTGGAGAAGGCATATGATAGAGTTGATAGAGATGCTCTGTGGAAGGTATTAAGAATATATGGTGTGGGAGGCAAGTTGTTAGAAGCAGTGAAAAGTTTTTATCGAGGATGTAAGGCATGTGTACGTGTAGGAAGAGAGGAAAGTGATTGGTTCTCAGTGAATGTAGGTTTGCGGTAGGGGTGTGTGATGTCTCCATGGTTGTTTAATTTGTTTATGGATGGGGTTGTTAGGGAGGTGAATGCAAGAGTCCTGGAAAGAGGGGCAAGTATGAAGTCTGTTGGGGATGAGAGAGCCTGGGAAGTGAGTCAGTTGTTGTTCGCTGATGATACAGCGCTGGTGGCTGATTCATGTGAGAAACTGCAGAAGCTGGTGACTGAGTTTGGTAAAGTGTGTGGAAGAAGAAAGTTAAGAGTAAATGTGAATAAGAGCAAGGTTATTAGGTACAGTAGGGTTGAGGGTCAAGTCAATTGGGAGGTAAGTTTGAATGGAGAAAAACTGGAGGAAGTGAAGTGTTTTAGATATCTGGGAGTGGATCTGTCAGCGGATGGAACCATGGAAGCGGAAGTGGATCATAGGGTGGGGGAGGGGGCGAAAATTTTGGGAGCCTTGAAAAATGTGTGGAAGTCGAGAACATTATCTCGGAAAGCAAAAATGGGTATGTTTGAAGGAATAGTGGTTCCAACAATGTTGTATGGTTGCGAGGCGTGGGCTATGGATAGAGTTGTGCGCAGGAGGATGGATGTGCTGGAAATGAGATGTTTGAGGACAATGTGTGGTGTGAGGTGGTTTGATCGAGTAAGTAACGTAAGGGTAAGAGAGATGTGTGGAAATAAAAAGAGCGTGGTTGAGAGAGCAGAAGAGGGTGTTTTGAAATGGTTTGGGCACATGGAGAGAATGAGTGAGGAAAGATTGACCAAGAGGATATATGTGTCGGAGGTGGAGGGAACGAGGAGAAGAGGGAGACCAAATTGGAGGTGGAAAGATGGAGTGAAAAAGATTTTGTGTGATCGGGGCCTGAACATGCAGGAGGGTGTAAGGAGGGCAAGGAATAGAGTGAATTGGAGCGATGTGGTATACAGGGGTTGACGTGCTGTCAGTGGAGTGAATCAAGGCATGTGAGGCGTCTGGGGTGGACCATGGAAAGCTGTGTAGGTATGTATACACGTGTGTGGACATGTGTATGTACATGTGTATGGGGGGGGGGGGGTTGGGCCATTTCTTTCGTCTGTTTCCTTGCGCTACCTCGCAGACGCGGGAGACAGCGACAAAGTATAAAAAAAAAAAAAAAAAAAAAAAAAAAAGATGTTTTGGAAGGAGGTAAATAAAGTGCGTAAGACAAGGGTACAAATGGGAACTTCAGGGAAGGGGGCTAATGGGAAAGTGATAACAAGTAGTGGTGATGTGAGGAGATGGAGTGAGTATTTTGAGGGTTTGTTGAATGTGTTTGATGATAGAGTGGCAGATATAGGGTGTTTTGGTCGAGGTGGTGTGCAAAGTGAGAGGATTAGAGAAAATGATTTGGTAAACAGAGAAGAGGTAGTGAAAGCTTTGCGGAAGATGAAAGCCGGCAAGGCAGCGGGTTTGGATGGTATTGCACTGGAATTTATTAAAAAAGGGGGTGACTGTATTATTGACTGGTTGGTAAGGTTATTTAATGTATGTATGACTCATGGTGAGGTGCCTGAGGATTGGCGGAATGCGTGCATAGTGCCATTGTACAAAGGCAAAGGGGATAAGAGTGAGTGCTCAGATTACAGAGGTATAAGTTTGTTGAGTATTCCTGGGAAATTATATGGGAGGGTATTGATCGAGAGGGTGGAGGCATGTACAGAGCATCAAATTGGGGAAGCGCAGTGTGGTTTCAGAAGTGGTAGAGGATGTGTGGATCAGGTGTTTGCTTTGAAGAATGTATGTGAGAAATACTTAGAAAAGCAAATGGATTTGTATGTAGCATTTATGGATCTGGAGAAGGCATATGACAGAGTTGATAGAGATGCTCTTAAGAATATATGGTGTGGGAGGCAAGTTGTTAGAAGCAGTGAAAAGTTTTTTCGAGGATGTAAGGCATGTGTACGTGTTGGAAGAGAAGAAAGTGATTGCTTCTCAGTGAATATAGGTTTGCGGCAGGGGTGTGTGTTCTCTCCATGGTTGTTTAATTTGTTTATGGATGTGGTTGTTAGGGAGGTGAATGCAAGAGTTTTGGAAAGGGGGGCAAGTATGCAGTCTGTGGTGGATGAAAGATCTTGGGAAGTGAGTCAGTTGTTTTTCGCTAATGATACAGCACTGGTAGCTGATTCAGGTGAGAAACTGCAGAAGCTGGTGACTGAGTTTGGTAAAGTGTGTGAAAGAAGAAAGTTGAAAGTAAATGTGAATAAGAGCAAGGTTATTAGGTACAGTAGGGTTGAGGGACAAGTCAACTGGTAGGTAAGTTTGAATGGAGAAAAACTGGAGGAAGTAAAGCGTTTTATATATCTGGGAGTGGATTTGGCAGCGGATGGACCCATGGAAGCGGAAGTGAATCATAGGGTGGGGAGAAGCGAAAGATCTGGGAGCCTTGAAGAATTTGTGGAAGTCGAGAACATTATCTCGGAAAGCAAAAATGGGTATGTTTGAAGGAATAGTGGTTCCAATAATGTTATATGGTTGCGAGGCGTGGGCTATAGATAGAGTTGTGCGGAGGAAGGTGGATGCGCTGGAAATGAGATGTTTGAGGACAATATGTGGTGTGAGGTGGTTTGATCGAGTAAGTAATAATAGGGTAAGAATGATGTGTGGCAATAAAAAGAGTGTGTTTGAGAGAGCAGAAGAGGGTGTTTTGAAATGGTTTGGTCTCAAGGAGAGAGTGAGTGAGGAAAGATTGTCCAAGAGGATATATGTGTCGGAGGTGGAGGGAACGAGGAGAAGTGGGAGACCATATTGGAGGTGGAAAGATGGAGTGAAAAAGATTTTGAGTGATCGGGGCCTGAACATGCAGGAGGGTGAAAGGCGTGCAAGGAATAGAGTGAATTGGAACGATGTGGTATAATGGGGTCGACGTGCTGTTAATGGATTGAACCAGGGCATGTGAAGCGTCTGGGGTAAACCATGGAAATTTGTGTGGGCCTGGATGTGGAAAGGGAGCTGTGGTTTCGGTGCATTATTACATGACAGCTAGAGACTGAGTGTGAACGAATGGGGCCTTTGTTGTCTTTTCTTAGCGCTACCTCGCGCACATGAGGGGGGGGGGGGTTGTTATTTCATGTGTGGCGAAGTAGCGATCGGAATGAATAAAGGCAGACAGCATGAAGTATGTACATGTGTATATATGTATATGTCTGTGTGTGTATATATACGTATACGCTGAGATGTATAGGTATGTATATTTGCGTGTGTGGACGTGTACGTATATACATGTGTATGTGGGTGAGTTGGGCCAATCTCTCGTCTGTTTCCTTGCGCCACCTCGTTAACGCGGGAGACAGCGACAAAGCAAATATATATATATATATATATATATATATATATATATATATATATATATATATATATATATATATATATATATATATATATAAAACGAACAAGATCGGTCCCAAGACTGACTCCTGAGGAACACCACTGGCTACATTGCCTTAGTCCGACGTACGTAATTCCGTTGATGTATACCCTCTATTTTCTGTCAGTGAGCCGCGCCCTAATCCAGTTATATACACAACCCCCGATGCCGTGTGCCGCTATTTTTCTAAACAGACGATTATAAGGTACTCTGTCAAAAGCCTTGGTTAAGTCTAAGTGTACAGTATCATAACTCTTAGCTTGATCAACAGGTTCAAATACCTTATTAAAGAAGGAGAGAAGGTTACTGAGACATGACTTCCCTTTTGTAAACCCATATTGAGAATCCCTAATGAGATCATGATTCTCCAAGTGTTCCCGTATCTTGTCCGCTATAATGGATTCGCGGAATTTCCCCACAGCAGATGTCAAGCTGACAGGACGATAATTAGAGGTAATGGATCTATCACCTTTCTTAAGATGGGAGCGACATTTGCTGTCCTTCATTGATTAGGAACCACACCTAATCCAGAGAATGTTTAGACACATTTAAAAGCGGAACTCTTACTTCCTCCTTACATTCTTTCTTTCAAGACCCTCACATAAATACCATCTGGCCCAGGACTCGTTTACTTTTGATCGATCTACTCGTTTCAAAATATCAAATTTATTCATTTCTATTCATCGTATAGCTTCCCGCTTTCGTACCCTCTGTACTGTAAATTTACTCTGGAATCGTTATGTTTGTGTTCTCCTCTTACGTAAATCCTGGTATGAAGTGATTGTTTAAAACTTGATACATTTCAATCTCACTATCAACTATCTACCAGAATGCGATGTGATGGGTCTAATTTCCTCCCTAACCTTCGTTCTGCACATTCGGAAAAATCGTTTAGCAGTGTTTAACGCTTCGTTAGCCGTCTTAATTTCGTAATTTCTCTTAGCGTTCCTAATCTCTGATTTTACTATTCTCTCAATTTGTGTCAGCTGATCAGTAAGCTGTGGTTCCCCCGTTTTAACTTGTTGTACAAACCTTTCCTCTGCCATATAAAGTGTTTTATTGTATCATTTAGCCATTTTGGGTCATTATTGTTAGTCCGTTCTTGCCTGTATGGAATATTCAACTCTTGTCCGTTTATCATCGACTGGAGCCCTTCTACGGCAACTTCCACACTGTTAATGGTCTCCCCTGCCTCATCCACACTTGACCTGACACTACCGTTAAGGTAATCTGAGTCACCTGACTGACCTGACCTCACACCACCTGCACTGCTTGGTCCGTCTAATCTCGCCTCACCTTCATTCAGTCCCACCCAATCAACACAAGCAAGGTATCTACGTAGCCTCGCAAAGTTGGCCTTACGAAAGTCGGGAACGACCATTTCATTCTCCTTCCTATTTACATCCTTCATCGTATTGAATCTTATTTCCTTGTGGTCACTATTATCTTACTGTCTTCCCACCTCAACTTCATCTGTGAGGTTGTTTGTATTTGTCAGTAACAAATCTAAAATGTTATCACCTCTGGTCCCCTTAGAAATGTGCTGTGTTAGAAAACAATCTTGGATTGTCTTCATAAATTCCTCTGACTCAACATCTCCCGTATTATCTTCCCAGTTGATTGTACAGAAGTTGACGTCACCTAGAATACATACATTTTGATCACAAGTTTTCCTGATTTCGTCCCATAAAAGTTCCCCTCCACCAAGACTATGTAATCTGTGGGTCTGTATAATACTCCTAATAAAAAACCTTTTATTGTTTTTATCTATTTCAACCCAAATCGATTCTGGGTCTTTTTGTTACTTTAATGTCACTATTGTTACAGCTCTTAATACTGTCCCTAATATAAAGTGCTACCTCACCTCCTCTCCTCTCCTTCCTATCAGACGTACAAAGTTTGTATCCATTAACAGAAAACTCTGACAACAGATCGCCTTCTACTTTCCTCCATGTTTCACGTCAACATACAATACCTGTAGGTTTGGTGCTCACTATCGTCCACAAATGATCCATCTTCTTTCTTCAACTCCTACAATGTGTAAAGTATACATTAAGTCCTTTATGATTACCTACATTACCTCCCTTTCTTTGCTTGTATTTCTTAACACTTCCTTGACTAGGTTTTTCTCGGCATTTATGTCCCTGACCTCTGACCCTCGTTCCTTGACCCAAACCATCTAACGTAAATAAAACGCCTCTGAAACCTCCCTCTCCAAAAAACTAGAAAACTGAACTCCCGTCCGAGACAAATGTAGCCCATCACTATAATCAGAATGCACAACCGTTACATGTTTATATGTATGATGAATACCTTACATAATGCTCTACACTCCAGGTCACTGGTCGTTGTATGAGGTCATGACCCTAGTGGGGGGCGGAGGAGGAGGGTTGAGCCAGTCTAATCGTCTCTGAGCTCCTTAATAGTGGTGGTGAATACCTCACTATTTCCTGCACCACCAATGGACTGCTTGCCACTTCTACCGGTAGGCAGGGTACCATCAAAAGCATGTTGACTTGGATGTTGAACACTGGGGGGGCCTGTTCCCTGATGTGTACACCTTTCTCATGTTTCGCAGAATTCTACGGTCTTCGTAACAGAAGATTCTCTGGGTGTTTTGAACGATGATTTCCAATGTTGAGTTCCGTGGTGGTGTAAGTTGATGATTTCTGATTGCTCCCTATTGCAAGTGTAGAGAGAGACGTCGCCTAAGCTTTTCGATCGTGTAACCAATATAGTTCGGGTTACGGGTTGCACAGTCCCTGGCGCTGCAGTATCTGTAAACCACATTGGTAGGAGCCAACAGTTCAGAACTACGTGCCATACTGTTCTTTATGACTCGAGATGATGTTCTAGTTCCAGGAACAGGGGAAGAAGGGCTGCATTCTCTCACATCCATTCCCTAGCTGTCAAGTGCAATGCATCGAATCCACATGCACCATAAAGCCTTTCCATGGTTCCCCGGCCGCTTTAATTGCCTTGGTTCATTCCACTGACAGCACGTCGACCCTTGCATGCCAAATTCCTCCAATTCCCTCTATACTGTGCGAGCCTTTCACCCTCCTACATGTTCAGGCCTCGATGACTTGAAATCTTTTCCACTTCATCCTTCCACCTCCAATTAGGGCTCCCGGTTCTCCTTGTTCCCTCCACTTCTAACACATATATCCCCTTTGTCAACCTTCCCTCACTCATTCTCTCCATATGTCCAAACCATTTCAGCACACACACCTTCCTCAGCTCTCAATCACTCTTTTCTTATTACCACACATCTCTCTTACCCTCTCATTAAATACTCAGTCAAATCACCTCACACCACATATTTTCCTCAAACATTTCATTCCCACTGCATCTACCCTCCTCCGCACATCCTTATCTATAACGCATTACTTGCTTGCATATAACATTACTGGAACTACTTTACCTTCAAACATACCCATTTTTGTCCTCCCAGAAACCACCTCTCTCTCTCTCTCCACACATTCCTCACTCCTTCCAGAACCTTCGTCCCCTCCCCTACTCTATGACTCACTTCCGCTTCCATGGCTCCATTCGCTGTCATGTCCACTCCCAGGTATCTAAAAAAAATTTCATTTTCTCTAAAATCTCTCCATTCAAACTCACTGATTTGTGCCGGTGACCCCAGCATATTTATTGTGCACCCCCATGTTCATCCTGTGAGCGGTAGCGCAAAAGGATTACAGGGGTCACAAAAGATCTTAATCAGACAAGTATTTCATTACATACATTACATAGTTTCATAAGTTAAGTTTTACCGACTAGATGCAAAAAGTGGATACAAACTTAAAATTTCGGGTATAATGTTATCAACAATGAGTTGTGACATTTCGTGCAGGGTTTGTTTAGATTTATTCCTAAAAGGCTCAATTTTTTTCACATTCTGAGACATAGTGTTCTAGTTTGCGTCCAAAATCTTTGACCACAAACTTTACAGTAAATTCACGTGGTTAACATCTCCAGGTTGGCCAAAGCGCCAGTAGTACCTATAGCCTAGCCTTAGTCTAGTAGTTACACCATCATGTAATTTGTTGATCTTATCACTTTCTCGATATACATGTTTTACTTTACACATCACACTGTGGTGGAAAATGCTTCTACTCATGCTTATCTGAACTCATCTTCCTGCTTCAAAGAGGTCAGTTAGTTCCTTTCTAATTACAGTTTTGAGGATTCTAATTGACAATCCAATTTTTTTTTTCATTATTACCTTTACTAGGTGTAAGTTTGGCTAAAGCATCAACTTTTATCATACCCACGGAGGCCTATATGAGAGGGAATCCATAACAATTTGATTTGAAACCCTTGAGCAATAATGTCTGAGTATTCGTGTCTGGCTTCAGAGACCAACATGTTACATTCTGATCCCAAGGTGTTAAGGGCAAGTAGTGAAGATAAAGACAGATAATCAAACTGTCTGTGGCAGTGATTTCTATCAGATCAAGAGTGATAAGTATAGCGAACAATTTAGTTTGTAGAGTAGATGCTCAGTTGTTTGTTCTAACATTTTTCTCTAATCTTTTACCATTAGGCTGGATCACAATGACAGTACTTACATCTCAACTAAGCTGTCCCTCAACCCTGATGAACCTTGCAATTAATCACCTTTACCCTCAACATTCTTTTTTCACACAATCTTCCAAACTTAGTAACCAACTTCTGCGGTTTCTCAGTCGAATCTTCCACTAGTGTATCATCAGCAAACAACTGACTCACTTCCCAGGCGCCTTCATCAACTACATACTGAATCTTTGTCCCTTATTCTAAAACCGTTGTATATACCTCCCTCACCAACGCCTTCCATAAGCAAATCAAATATCAATGGCGACATCACACACCCCTGCCACAGACCAGTCTTTACCTGAAACCGCTCACTCTCCTCTCTTCCTACCCCTACACACGCCTTACACTTCTGAAAAAACTCATTGCTTTTTGTAGCTTTCCTTCCACACCATATATTCTTAAGACCTTCCATAAGCCATTTCTATCACCAGTATTATATATTCTCTCCAGATCCATAAATGCCACATACAGATCCTTCTGATTTTCGAAGTATTTCTCACTCACATTCTTCAAAGCAAACACCTGATCCATACATCCTCTACCATTCCTGAAACCACACTGCTCCTCCCCAGTCTGATGCTCTGTACATGCCTTCACTCCCTCAATCATCACTCGCCGAAACAGGTGATCAGGTACACTCAACAAACCTATACATTTATAGTTTGAACTGTATGCGCGGAGGAGGGCGGATGTGTTGGAAATGAGATGTTTGAGGAAAATATGTAGTGTGAGGTGGTTTGATCGAGTAAGTAATGAAAGGGTAAGAGAGATGTGT
Source organism: Panulirus ornatus (assembly GCF_036320965.1). Taxonomy (NCBI): domain Eukaryota; kingdom Metazoa; phylum Arthropoda; class Malacostraca; order Decapoda; family Palinuridae; genus Panulirus; species Panulirus ornatus. The sequence continues at coordinate 17,417,759 of NC_092238.1, forward strand.
GGTAATATAAATAGTGTGGTTGAGAGAGCAGACGAGGGTGTATTGAAATGGTTTGGTCACATGGAGAGAATTAGTGGGGAATGATTGACCATTGGGATATATGTGTAAGAGGCGGAGGGAACGAGGAGAAGTGGGAGACCAAATTGGAGATGGAAGGATGGAGTGAACAAGATTCTGAGAGATCGGGGCCTGAACATGCAGGAGGGTGAAAGGCGTGCAAGGAATAGAGTAAATTGGAACGATGTGGTATACCGGGGTCGACGTGCTGTCAATGGATTGAACCAGGGCATGTGAAGCGTCTGGAGTAAACCATGGAAAGTTTTGTGGGGCCTGGATGTGGAAAGGGAGATGTATTTCGGTGCATTATACATGACAGATAGAGACTGAGTGTGAACGAATGTGGCCTTTGTTGTCTTTTCCTATCGCTATCTCGCGCGCATGCAGGGGGAGGGGGTTGTAGCTCTCATGCGTAATGCACCGAAGAAGAAATGATGTGAGTGAGAAAAGAATTGTGAAAGTGAGAGCTTGAAAATGAAGCTTGTGAAAAGATGAGCATAAAATAGCAAAAGGTGATGGTAAATGATGCCAGGAAAGTGTGTGAAGAATGGAAGGTGTCCAGGGAAGCAGTGGTGACGTGTGCGGGTGAAGTGTGGAACTTGCGGAATGCAAAGGAATACAAACAACAGCAGACCACTGGGTCCCTTCGAGGCTGTTTGTGATAGTGAAAGAGATATAAAGATAGATGGATAGATAGATAAATAGATAGATAGATAGATAGATAGACAGATAGATAGATAGATAGATAGATGCCTATTGACCACAGTTTACATAGATGATAAACACAATACATATATCATTATAACTGAAAATATGAACATTTGCTCCAGTACACTAAAATACACGACCAACGAAAGGTCTCAAACTATCTTGCATGGTAGACATGTAACATGAATAAGTAGGCTGGGTTGAGCACTTTACCAACATGTACTTAGAATATCCTAAGTGATCTGACAGGGAACGTTATCAGTATATTTAGAAGATAAATCATTTATGGAATTCAAATCATATAAACCTCTTAAATTTTGAATATTGGGACAGGCCTCAACCACATGTTTGTCAGTATGTACACAGCCACATAAACACACTCGCTCCTCCACCAACAAACGACCACACCCTCGCCTATTCCCCTTCTCACTGGCCAAATCGTGGCCACACATTCTAAGCCTTGTAAACGACATTGTAAATAAATCATTCACTGCATGCTTTTCTGATATATACATCATGTACTGTAAAATCTAAGTTTACATTCTTATAAACATTGCATCTTGATGTGTTTGAATTCACTATTGAATTATGTACATCACGCACTAACGAAGTATTATTCAGAAAATTATTATCTAACATTGAGATGACAGTTCTCCCCACAACAGTATTACAAGAATAACACAGTTGATGATAACAGACACCAGTGGATCATCATTCATGTCCCTCCTCTCACACAACATTGTATGAAAGTGTTGTACTGTTAGTAAGCCAGGCAATGTGAGGTAACCCAGCTCGGCATAACATACAAAGCTGCATGTTCTTCTTCTCACTCCTAGCAATTCTTTGATAGCCCAAATAAATAACTTAATTACAGGTTTAGTATCAGCCCCTACATATGATTCACGCCCATATAGTAACGATGACATAAGAGCTGCTTAAAACACGCAACTTTTAATAACAAAGGAGACATCATCGTTTTCTTAACAAATGACACAAAATTTCAAATAACTCAATTTGTCCTTTCATGTTCTCCACCCGTAAACACAGACCTGGCACATGTAACTGGTGAAGCTGAATATATATAACTCCTACAATGGCCAACCACCAAGCTTTTCACTAGGAGTGCCTCACAGTCACCATTATTACGAAAAATTGAGTTTTGCCAGGGTTTACCCTCATGCCATATTCCTCACAAAATTCCAGGAATACGCTAAGCTTCTTCATCGTATATCCTCTTGTTGTTGACAATAGTATAGTGTCATCTGCCACCGTTAATAGATGCGACCATTCTAAAAAAAAAAACACCCTTGAGTTGACATTTATCTTTCAGATTTTTTATCAACAAATCAAAGAATGATATGAAGGAAAAACACGACTGGGATGATCCCTGAGTGACACCTACAGTCGCACTTACAGTAGCAGATCCCAGAACACATTCAGTAATACGGTACATGGACACAATAGCAGCAAACCTAACCGTACCACGTCCTAACTGCTTCAATACAGTAAAAGATTTTTATCTAAGTACCAGCTTGTATGCCTTGGAGAAATCTACAAGTGAAACAAAAAGGTTTAATTTTCTTTCTTCTGGCTGCATCCGCAAGTAATCGTAGTGCCACAATGTGTTCTATATAACCTCTTTCCCTCTGTGTCCCAGCCTGGTCTCTATATGAGTTAAACCACTGATATAACCTCTCACATACAATCAGTTATATAATCTAACAATAGAATTAGTGACACTGATGCCTCAGTAATTGTGTGGATCAGATCTATCACCCTTCTTCAAAGCAGTACAAATCTTTGCCCTAATCCACGACACAGGATACTGACCATAAAGAAATGCATTAATGAATGAAGAACTGATAGCCATTGTGAGGGTAACAACGTAAACATACCGGAAGAGCCCGTCCGACCCTACCCCCACCCACCCACCCCCCCCCCCCCCACACACACACACACACACACACACAAACAGACTTAATTTGGCTTTAACTTATGTTCGTGAATTTCTATGAGCAACATGGGGTCGTCTAGGATGGGAATAGTAACAGTGATATCATCAGTAAAAGACTCTACGTTATCAGGAGGATTGAGAACATTTTCTAAATAAGCTTTAAATTCTTCCTCACTTGGGCATTCATTATCCACATAGCCTGATGCGTTTAGATTCCCCTTCCAGTCAGATGCTTTTCAAACTCTTAAGACATCATCATCATCTTGTAGTAATAGTTCCCGTCTACTTACATTATTTTCACAGCATTCAACATTCCTTCCAGGAGCCACACACTGCCTAGTACATCCCTAGCAAAGATATTTAAGTCATCTTAACAGAAACTTCAGTCTGGACAATCATTCCTTCAGGATCTTGTTTACCAACACTACTAAAGTTAACTAGTTTCTTTGTGAGTGTACAAGTGTTAGCGCTTTGTGAGTGTACATGTGTTAGCTCTTTGTGAGTGTACAAGTGTTAGCTCTTTGTGAGTGTACAAGTGTTAGCTCTTTGTGAGTGTACAAGTGTTAGCTCTTTGTGAGTGTACAAGTGTTAGCTCTTTGTGAGTGTACAAGTGTTAGCTCTTTGTGAGTGTACAAGTGTTAGCTCTTTGTGAGTGTACAAGTGTTAGCTCTTTGTGAGTGTACAAGTGTTAGCTCTTTGTGAGTGTACAAGTGTTAGCTCTTTGTGAGTGTACATGTGTTAGCTCTTTGTGAGTGTACAAGTGTTAGCTCTTTGTGAGTGTACAAGTGTTAGCTCTTTGTGAGTGTACAAGTGTTAGCTCTTTGTGAGTGTACAAGTGTTAGCTCTTTGTGAGTGTACAAGTGTTAGCTCTTTGTGAGTGTACAAGTGTTAGCTCTTTGTGAGTGTACAAGTGTTAGCTCTTTGTGAGTGTACAAGTGTTAGCTCTTTGTGAGTGTACAAGTGTTAGCTCTTTGTGAGTGTACAAGTGTTAGCTCTTTGTGAGTGTACAAGTGTTAGCTCTTTGTGAGTGTACAAGTGTTAGCTCTTTGTGAGTGTACAAGTGTTAGCTCTTTGTGAGTGTACAAGTGTTCGCTCTTTGTGAGTGTACATGTGTTAGCTCTTTGTGAGTGTACAAGTGTTAGCTCTTTGTGAGTGTACAAGTGTTAGCTCTTTGTGAGTGTACAAGTGTTAGCTCTTTGTGAGTGTACAAGTGTTAGCTCTTTGTGAGTGTACAAGTGTTCGCTCTTTGTGAGTGTACAAGTGTTAGCTCTTTGTGAGTGTACAAGTGTTCGCTCTTTGTGAGTGTACAAGTGTTAGCTCTTTGTGAGTGTACAAGTGTTAGCTCTTTGTGAGTGTACATGTGTTAGCATTATCATATAGTGTCGAGTGATCTCCCTACAACACTGCATTCGTATGAATACTGTTCTGCAGGTCACTGCATGATATAAGAATCATTAATATAACCAATCAAACATTCACATACAATGCATGTGTCAAGTTCTGATATCCAACGTGTCTCCTTTCATGTAAGTTTCATGGCCAAGAAAGTGTTTTGTTATGAGTAACGAGATTATTGATCATCATCATCTGATCATCAGTGCATAAGGAGGACAATAACTCAGAGTTAGGCAACATTAATCTCATCATTGATAACAAGATACGATAACTGATTATTTGGAAGAGTTTGCACATGTGTAAGTCTCTTACCGATCTTCCAAATCTTTCATTCATATGACCAACATGGATGTTACCACTGCGCATATAATTAGAATGTAATTTTCCTTGGATCGAAGGGAATGCTACAAGGGAATGATAGGGCGAGTCACAAGGGCTTATATAACACAATCCAAATAAAGTACCGGGAAAATTCTGAAACTGTAACCACACTTGATCATGTACTGAATAAGACAAACTGCTCCTCACACATACTACATTACCTCCTCGCCCACTAGACCCAATAGATTTGCTCCTATGAATCACATACCCAGGGAATGCAATTGGTGAACCAATATTACCTTTTTGATTTAAGAAAATCACATTAGATTTGAAATACATTTGGATTTCCGAAAGGCTGCCCATTAAGTACCTCACAAGAGACTTTTATTAAAATGTGAAGCACACAGAATCGATGAAAAGCTCTGTACATGGATCAGAGACCTGCTTACCATAAGAAAGCAGTGTATAGTATTAGCTGGTGAAGCCTCAGATTGGTAAGACGTAACCATCGGTGTGCCACAGGGGTCAGTCCTAGACCCAAATCTTGTCATAATATATATTAATGACCTACAATTTGATCTCATATCTAAGTTCTCCAAGTTTGCTGACGATACTAAACTCGGAGGTAGAGCTGTAAACAGGAAGGGCTGCGAAATTATTCAAAGAGATCTTAACTTACTAGCAGAGTGGTCAGACAGATGGTAAATGAAGTTTGATGTAGACAAGCGTAAAGTTATGCAGTTTGGAGACAAGAATATATGTTGCTATTACAAACTATTCGGAAACTCTCTAACTAAAGTAAATGAAGAAAAGGACCGTAGAGTTGTCATTAGCAACAATCTGAAATACATTAAACAGTGTCAAGGAGCAAGTTAAAAAGGTAATCAAATGTTAAGTTTCATAGCCAGGATCATAGATTTCAAGACACCAGAAACAATTTTCACACTTTATGATTCTCTAGGAAGACCACACCTTGAATATGCAGTCCAGATTTGGTTCCCAGACTATAAAAAAGACGAGAAAAAGGTAGACCAAGTACAAAGACGGGCGACAAAACTGAACCCATCCCTTAGAAATCTGGCATACAAAGAGAGGCTAAAAGCATTGGATCACTTCTCCCTTAAAAAGCGTATACTTTGCTGCAACTTAATCCAAGTGTTCAAAATTCTGAACAAGTTTGATAAAGGAAATAACGAACATCTTTCGAAGTACTAGAAAATACGGTTACCAGGACAAATAGAATAAAACTCAAAGCTAAAAGATGTAGTACGGATGTGGGGAAAAGCTTCTTTTCCTATAGGTGTGTTGAGCACTGGAATAAGTTACCATCAGCAGTAGTGAATGCTAAGACTATAACTACCTTCAAAAGTCGTTTAGACAAATATTTCATAAATTCAAGCATACTATGAGAAAAAACGCCAGAGATAAATTGTATAAGCGACAGCGGTAACGGGGACACTAGAAGGCTAATGTGCAGCAGCAGGGAGTCGGTGATAGATTAAAAGAACTGCTGAGTGGAATTGATTTTTCTTGTCAAGTTAAACTCATCTGTTTTACCAGACACTCAGCCGTTGGCCAATCAGGCCTTCTGTTGTCTGTCTTTCTGATGTAAACTCACGTAAACATTATTTTACTCTAATGTAGTGCATACACCATAAATATTCCATGAAGTGAACTTTATGTCACCGACTCGCTGTGGACGACTTAGAAAACCGTTGGATTCGAGGTATCGATGACGTGACCATTCTTACAGAGCTTCCTGTCGTAGGTGCTGAGGTGGATCACACAGTCAACATTCTCAGGGACGTAACGTCTCAGCTTTCCCCACACGATCACATAACCTCTGTCATTCCCTTCTCATAGCTGGATTGAGGTCCTCCTTAACGTAGTTCCACCTCCTATTCATCTCACCAGCGGTCTTCACATGCTTAGCTTGATCCAATATAGTGCCTCACATACACTGGTCATTGAGGGTGAGAAGTATAGGGCGGCAGCGAGTAGACCTGCCCTCACCCACCCACTGCACCAGTAGTGTGGTGTTGTTTATATAACTTTGTATTACTGGCGGTACCTCGGTACCGTGGGAAATGGCGAACACAAAAAAAGAATAATCAATATACATATTTGTGTGGCCGTTGGCAATTCAAAGGTGGGTCGTTTTGGTGACTGTTTCTTTCCCTACACCTCAGAACTTTGGAACTCTCTACATTCTCGTGTCTTTTCTAATAACCATGACCTAGCACACTCTAAAAGAAAGGTGTTCCACTTCCTCTTAGATTCGTAAATACTTTCCCGTGTCTCTTATTTTTCCCTTTCATTAACTTCTCTCTCTCTCTCTCTCTCTCTCTCTCTCTCTCTCTCTCTCTCTCTCTATATATATATATATATATATATATATATATATATATATATATATATATTCATTTTCATACTATTCGCCATTTCCCGCGATAGCGAGGTAGCGTTAAGAACAGAGGACTGGGCCTTTGAGGGAATACCCTCACCTGGCTCCCTTCTCTGTTCCTTCTTTTGGAAAATTAAAAAAAAAAAAAAAAACGAGAGGGGAAGATTTCCAGCCCCCTGCTCCCTTCCCTTTTAGTCGCCTTCTACGACACGCAGGGAATACGTGGGAAGTATTCTTTCTCCCCTATCCCCAGGGATATATATATATATATATATATATATATATATATATATATATATATATATATATATATATATATATATTGGAAAGGCTCACAATTTTGCGCGTGATCAAGTATATTCCTATGAGTCCACGAGGAAAATGAAACACGATAAGTTCCTAAGTGCACTTTCGTGTAATAATCACATCATCAGGGGAGACACAAGATAGAAATATAACAGACTGTTATATTTCTCTCTTGTGTCTCCCCTGATGATGTGATTATTACACGAAAGTGTAGTAGGGAACTTATCGTGTTTCATTTTCCTCGTGAACTCTTAGGAATATATATATATATATATATATATATATATATATATATATATATATATATATATATATATATATATATATATTTTTTTTTTTTTTTCCTTTGTCACTGTCTCCCGCGTTTGCGAGGTAGCGCAAGGAAACAGACGAAAGAAATGGCCCAACCCACCCCCATACACATGTATATACATACGTCCACACACGCAAATATACATACCTACACAGCTTTCCATGATTTACCCCAGACGCTTCTCATGCCCTGATTCAATCCACTGACAGCACGTCAACCCCGGTATACCACATCGATCCAATTCACTCTATTCCTTGCCCTCCTTTCACCCTCCTGCATGTTCAGGCCCCGATCACACAAAATCTTTTTCACTCCATCTTTCCACCTCCAATTTGGTCTCCCACTTCTCCTCGTTCCCTCCACCTCCGACACATATATATTCTTGGTCAATCTTTCCTCACTCATTCTCTCCATGTGCCCAAACCATTTCAAAACACCCTCTTCTGCTCTCTCAACCACGCTCTTTTTATTTCCACACACCTCTCTTACCCTTACGTTCCTTACTCGATCAAATCACCTCACACCACACATTGTCCTCAAACATCTCATTTCCAGCACATCCATTCTCCTGCGCACAACTCTATCCATAGCCCACGCCTCGCAACCATACAACATTGTTGGAACCACTATTCCTTCAAACATACCCATTTTTGCTTTCCGAGATAATGTTCTCGACTTCCACACATTCTTCAAGGCTCCCAGGATTTTCGCCCCCTCCCCCACCCTATGATCCAATTCCGCTTCCATGGTTCCATCCGCTGCCAGGTCCACTCCCAGATATCTAGAACACTTTACTTCCTCCAGTTTTTCTCCATTCAAACTTACCTCCTAATTGACTTGACCCTCAACCCTACTGTACCTAATAACCTTGCTCTTATTCACATTTACTCTTAACTTTCTTCTTCCACACACTTTACCAAACTCAGTCACCAGCTTCTGCAGTTTCTCACATGAATCAGCCACCAGCGCTGTATCATCAGCGAACAACAACTGACTCACTTCCCAAGATCTCTCATCCCCAACAGACTTCATACTTGCCCCTCTTTCCAAAACTCTTGCATTCACGTCCCTAACAACCCCATCCATAAACAAATATATATATATATATATATATATATATATATATATATATATATATATATATATATATATATATGTATATATATATATATATATATATATATATATATATATATATATATATATATATATATATATATATTGGGAAGGATCACAATTTTGCGCGTGATGGAGAAAAACTGGAAGAAATGAAGTGTTTTAGATATCTGGGAGTGGATTTGGCAGCGGATGGAACCATGGAAGCGGAAGTGAATCATAGGGTGAAGGAGGGGGCGAAAGTTCTGGGAGCTTTGAAGATATGTGAAAGTCGAGAACATTATCTCGGAAAGCAAAAATGGGTATGTTTGAAGGAATAGTGGTTCCAGCAATGTTATATGGTTGGGAGGCGTGGGCTATGGATAGAGTTGTGCGGAGGAGGGTGGATGTTCTGGAAATGAGATGTTTGAGGACAATATGTGGTGTGAGGTGGTTTGATCGCGTACGTAATGATAGGGTAAGAGAGATATGTGGTAATAAAAAGAGTGTGGTTGAGAGAGCAGAAGAGGGTGTTTTGAAATGGTTTGGTCACATGGAGAGAATGAGTGAGGAAAGATTGACCAAGAGGATATATGTGTCAGAGATGGAGGGAACGAGGAGAAGTGGGAGACCAAATTGGAGGTGGAAAGATGGCGTGAAAAAGATTTTGAGTGATCGGGGCCTAGAAATGCAGGAGGGTGAAAGGCGTGCAAGGAATAGAGTGAATTGGAACGATGTGGTATACCGGGGTCGGCTTGCTGTCAATGGATTGAACCAAGGCATGTGAAGCGTCTGGGGTAAACCATGGAAAGTTCTGTGGGGCCTGGTTGTGGAAAGGGAGCTGTGGTTTCAGTGCATTATTACTTGACAGCTAGAGACTGAGTGTGAACGAATGTGGCCTTCGTTGTCTTTTCCTAGCGCTACCTCGCTCACATGAGGGGGGAGGGGGTTGTTATTTCATGTGTGGCGGGGTGGCGATGGAAAAGAATAAAGGCAGACAGTATGAATAATGTACATGTGTATATATGTATAAATCTGCGTGTGTATAAAGATGTATACATTGAGATGTATAGGTATGTATATTTGCGTGTGTGGACGTGTATGTATATACATGTGTATGTGAGTGGGTTGGGACATTCTTTCGTCAGTTTCCTTGCTTTACCTCGCTAACGTGGGAGACAGCGACAAAGCAAATTAAATGAATAAATAAATAAATATATATATATATATTCATGTGAGAAACTGCAGAAGCTGGTGACTGAGTTTGGTAAAGTGTGTGAAAGAAGAAAGTTAAGAGTAAATGTGAATAAGAGCAAGGTTATTAGGTACAGTAGGGTAGAGGGTCAAGTCAATTAGGAGGTAAGTTTGAATGGAGAAAAACTGGAGGAAGTAAAGTGTTTTAGATATCTGGGAGTGGATCTGGCAGCGGATGGAACCATGGAAGCGGAAGTGGATCATAGGGTGGGGGAGGGGGCGAAAATCCTGGGAGCCTTGAAGAATGTGTGGAAGTCGAGAACATTATCTCGGAAAGCAAAAATGGGTATGTTTGAAGGAATATTGGTTCCAACAATGTTGTATGGTTGCGAGGCGTGGGCTATGGATAGAGTTGTGCGCAGGAGGATGGATGTGCTGGAAATGAGATGTTTGAGGACAATGTGTGGTGTGAGGTGGTTTGATCGAGTAAGTAACGTAAGGGTAAGAGAGGTGTGTGGAAATAAAAAGAGCGTGGTTGAGAGAGCAGAAGAGTGTGTTTTGAAATGGTTTGGGCACATGGAGAGAATGAGTGAGGAAAGATTGACCAAGAGGATATACGTGTCGGAGGTGGAGGGAACGAGGAGAAGTGGAAGACCAAATTGGAGGTGGAAAGATGGAGTGAAAAAGAGTTTGTGTGATCGGGGCCTGAACATGCAGGAGGGTGAAAGGAGGGCAAGGAATAGAGTGAATTGGATCGATGTGGTATACCGGGGTTGACGTGCTGTCAGTGGATTGAATCAGGGCATGTGAAGCGTCTGGGGTAAACCATGGAAAGCTGTGTAGGTATGTATATTTGCGTGTGTAGACGTATGTATATACATGTGTATGGGGGTGGGTTGGGCCATTTCTTTCGTCTGTTTTCTTGCGCTACCTCGCAAACGCGGGAGACAGCGACCAAATATATATATATATATATATATATATATATATATATATATATATATATATATATATATATATATATATATATTCAAAGTATTCGCCATTTCCCGCGTTAGCAAGGTAGCGTTAAGACCAGAGGACTGGGCCTCTGAGGGAATATCCTCACCTGGCCCCCTTCTCTGTTCCTTCTTTTGGAAAATTAAAAAAAAAGACAAGAGGGGAGGATTTCCAGCCCCCCGCTCCCTCCCCTTTTAGTCGCCTTGTACGACACGCATGGAATACGTGGGAAGTATTCTTTCTCCCCTATCCTCAGGGATAATATATATATATATATATATATATATATATATATATATATATATATATATATATATATACATAATCATAGAATTATATCGTCGAACTGATGTTCAGAAGTTTACTCTTATTGGACTGCCAATTTTTATACGCAACACCGTAATGTAGAAAAAAAATAGTAGCAGTTTGGTGTGTGTAATATTTCCCACATTTGACATTGGCTCCAACTGTAGTAATCAAAAGTTATAACATAGTAAGCTTGGGAAGAGCGGGAAGCTGCACAGCAAGTGTAAATGAGAGAGAGGTAATGGTGGCCGCGTCAGGCAACTGCCTTATTTACCGATGGGGTCCCTGGGGCATCTCTTGTGGTGCCACGGGACCCCAGGATGAACAATGAATCAGATATCCCTTAAGTTGAACACTGCTCTCACCTGCATCGTTCCGTGAGCTGAACACTGGTCATATCCCTGCATGTTTACTGTCTTCTGTCACACCCCTGACGACATGAACGCCACCCCCACTGCTCCTGTCCTCCTCGGTTGTCCCTTCTATCAACTTTACCGTAATTTAGCGCAGCTGACGACAGTACTATGTCGACGTACAAGGCAGTACTATATCGTTGCTGAAGGCGGTAAAATATCACAGTTGAAGGCAGGACTATGTCGCAGCTGACATTTGTGTCTCATTATTGAGAGACGAGTCTTACAAGGTCGTAAACCTTCATCAGAGGCCTTACCGTGATGACGACCAGAGGGTCAGTACCCGTCTACTCCAGGTTCAAACGCGCGCATTTTGGGTTGTGGACGGAGAGGACTCAGGCTGAAGTAACGTGTTGCTTGTGTGCTGTTCCTTGAGGCACATCCTCCCCAGGTACCGTAGCCTCTCACTCATTCACTGCTCGAGTCGCCTTGTGGTGGTGGCACGAAATAACTTGCTTATGAAAAAAAACAAAAAACATAAGAACTAACAGAATTGACAAAATGTTCAGTTTCTATTTCATACGACTTAGTAGTTCTATTTTTCTGTAGTGACCGACATAGCACAGGCAAAACATATCCCAATCGAGGTCATCCCGGGGTGAAAGAAAATAGGAACAGGAAGAGAAAGCAGAAATTAGCCATGACTCCGGAGGTTTTTGTAGACCTGACTGAAAAGAAAGAAAAGTTGTATAGGAAGAAAAAAGACAACAGAAGGAAGAGAACGCCACAGCTTAGATGATCGAGTGAAGGAGGCGGCATCATAACAGCCAAGCAGAAATCAGACGTGTGCCACGGGTAAGGGCACAAGCAGAGAGCTCACCAGTACAATGGCCAAAATGATGTCTACAGAATAAAAAGAAAGGTTGAAGAGAGGTGATGCCGGGAGAATTAATGGGACGGAAGGCTTCCGGTTCCACTCTTGTTGATCTTGAGAGGTGGAGGAGTCGTATCCCATAGATATGAAATGGCTGCTCACAGGAAAAATAATTACGGCGTCTATACAATACTCCCAGATTCAGGGAAGCAGGTTTTGTAATGCTGATTATGAAGGGATTTCAGGACAGAGTGGAATATTTGGTTATAATCACAGTGTTGATCCAGGGTTCAATTATGTTTTCCAGCCGAACATGATGATGCAAATGACACTAAGAAAGAGATATTGGGAGAAACTGAGTGTTAGCTTGATCAAAATTTTCAGTCTCTTCTTCCTCTGTCCGAAATGTTGCGCAGGTGCGAAATGAGTGGAAATATGATCAGTACGAGAAAAAAAAAACGAGTATCAAGGGTGTATCATACTTTAGAATATAATACCTTGAGTATATCATAGTGTAAAAGACGTTTATTTACGTATGGCATAACAACAACAATGCGAGGGATAAGGTAGCCTCAATAACAGCATGCATGTATGCCCAATAAAGAGCCAATCGGCATCTTTGCTGTGTGATACAATATGACACAACACACGAGATGTTTTGAAAACTTGAGGAGCAATGCATGGTCGGTATCTTATCTGCTGAGTTGCCAGTTACTCTGTAGATTGTGGCTTGTATAGTATGTATACCATTTTACAATGGCTGTACATACAGATTGTAATCAATGAACCAATAAATGATTCACGATATAAGTTAACCACTACAATGGTGTTCACAGTAACACCAAGGTTGCATGTATTCTTACTACCGACACACCTGCAGTCACAGAATATTAGATACATAATAAGGGTTGACCTGTCATTTCCAGGCTGGTTAATTGCTTGATAGGAAAGGTAAACACGTTTCAGTAGAATTTTGTTTACTTTTGATTCTATCAACTGTTACTGTAGGAGCCCCCAGCTGCTAGGACACAGCTTAACCTATCTGGCAAGGCTTCCATCTCGTCTAACAAAGATATGATAGGAAATAAACATTACGATTTCTGCTGTGCGCTCCGAAGCTCATCTCAATGCCAGCTGAACCAGTTCCGTTTCCATTATATGAGAGCACTGTATTCAGATAACAAGCTTCCTGTGGTAAACGTTTACGCTAACACAAACACTTTGTCTCATGATGGTCACACCCTCGAGGACCTGCTAATCTTATCATGTTTCGCATACTAACATAATGTCATACCTCGCATCATAATCATGCCGGTATTGTGCTTAATGTTAGATCATTATTACGAGACACAAATATTCCGCGTTCTTTGTACGTGTGGTCTTGTACTACAGGACGTTTACATACTTTCCATCATGTATTCTTTATAATGATGTGGGTTTATGTAGCTGCATCTCATACTGTAAGAAATCCCTAAATGGCACTTGATTTGTTGGTTGCCATATATGCTGCGGACTTGATCATTACAAAGGATAATGTTATGCTGTTTAAAGGTTTTCTTGAACACTTTATGTATTCCAGTTTATCAGTTGTTAAATACAAAACGTGGCTACAGAAAACATCATATTACTTTCACACACACACACACACAGACACACACACCCACACAGAGGAACCATCTACACAGCAGCCATCGTTGCGGGGCGTGTTAGACGCAAGGTTGCCGAATATTTTTCTAGTGGGTGTAAGTATTAAGCAAACTGGTATACAGAACTTGCAAATATATCAATATGTTGATATATCAATATGTTGTTCACAAGTCTCTGATTTCTGTCACCAAACTATAGAATAACTGACACTGCATGAAAGAGGAGAGCGAGTCAGTTGTACAACTTGTACTTAATCAGAGTCTCGATCTGAATTTCCTCCATGGTCAGCAGTTTACTTTTGTAATAAAGATACGAGAAAAATTCTTCTGCATAGGATTTTGCTAGTAAAGTCTGATATCTGGCGTCTAAGGTTTCCTCAGACCTTACGTTAGGTAGGCGTCATGTCGTAGACTAGAAGACGATTCAGACATGTAGCTACAAGATCTTTGATAATTCCACACATATTACACAATATATGATAATGATAAGAAGTGATAAAATGTCAAAGATATATTTCATAAAACCTTACATACCAAATTCTAAGATATATTGAAATTAAACATTTTAGAAACTAAAATTATATCTGGAAATAAAAGTGTTCAGAGTTAGTGATAAGTGTTCCATTTGTTCTTATCACAGTTCCGAACTCTTTCATGGCGCTCAGTTAGATCCCTAATTCTTTCCTGTACAACTCGACGAGAAAAATGTATTCAAAAGAATTCTTGTTGAGAGTTTCATGTTGGTAGCTGTAGCGTCCTTCACCTTGACGCATTTGGAGGAAACTTTTGTCGGATGTTATGATCTGTCTTACCTTTGTTCCTGTGTGATGGGCCACAGGGCGAACAGTGTCTTGTGTCCTTCAGGTGTAGGTCTTCATGATGCATCTCGACCTGCTAACTCACGAGGTCTATTGGACAGTCGTCCCACATCCTATCCTGGTGCATCCGTCCTTTAGGTCTAAAGTCTTGGTGTTCACAAGGAACTCCTTGTCTTCTTGATCTGCTGACACTACTGTTGATACATTAGCTTTGGACACCATTGATGCATGGATCACCTGCCTCTACGTGTGTTTATCAACAGCTGCCACAAAGATTAGCCACACTCGGTCAACCTCCGTCAGTGTCACAAGCGACGCTCAAGAGGCATCGTAAGCTTATAGAGAATATACTCCTCTACTTCTTCTTTGTGGTTCTTGTAGAGACCTAGCCAGTCTCCTTCGTTCATGCTAGGAGGCGGTGGCCTGAGCATGGATGCTGATGGGTTAAGGGAATATCTTGATACATCTTGTATCTTCTTCTGCAAGACAAAGGTCTTGGTCCGACCGAGAAATGCTAGTTCGTCCTCGCTGGAGATGCTGCGTCCCAGGGGATGAGAAACACTGATGAAAATTGGTACGCTTGGCAGGTCTCCATCATGGCTATGGGCGACTGGTGTCTGAAAATCAGTGTACTATAAGCGGAGGGAAGTTAAGTTAGTTAAAAGATAATAAACATGTATTTTGGACCCATAGATATTTGAAGAAGAAAAAAAAATCGCTTACCTGACCGTGCTTTCCTCCTGTCAACATTTTATGAGCGACCAGAGCTGCAGGCAAGATCTTCGGTTCCTCCAAGATGGCAAAGTTTCTTTCCAAAAGATTTTCAAAGCTGAAGTGGGTATCATCTTCAATTTTGGTTATGTAAAGTGTGTTGAGATTGTGAAGTATGCCCCGCAGGATGAGACTCTTACCACTCTTGGTGGGACCTTGTAACACCAACGTGTTCATCTGCCCGCTCTGCCTCTCTGTGATGACCTTCATCCACGCCAGGAACTCTGGCAAGCAAATCTTATTTTCTCGGAACATATATTCCAGCCAGTCCATATTGTTCAAGTTTGGGGCTCGAGACGATACTCGCTCTAAATTCTCCTCCAGACTAGAGTTCTTTATGATTTCATAAAGCTTCCGACTTCTATATCTGATGAGCGTAGACACTTCCTCTGTGTAATTTCTTCCCAGGCTGGTCATTAAGAAAGTTAATTTCTCCTTTGGAAGTCTTCTCTCAAATTCTGATAGTGAAGATGGATTGTACCTCTCCAGGAGCTGGTCCAGGAGGTCGTACGTAATGCATTTATTATTCAGTTCATTTGTCTCCACAACTTGTCTTCTCAGGTACATATCTGGACATGGTTCGCTGTCTTCAATGGCACACTTCTGATTCATCACGCGTTTGATGATATTTGTCAGAGTGGCGTGCCGAGAGCCGTAGTACACAATCCTCTCGCTGCCAAAACGAAGGAGAAATTGAACGAAAGTATAAACATTTCTGACGGGGCGAGTGGTGGCTATAGCCCGTAAAGTAGCTATGGGACCTAAACTGAGGAACCTGCAGATAGCTTTTGTCGTCTTCGACTGTTCGGTCATGCGGCTGGTGAAGGTAACGTGCCAGTGGTCTTTGTGATCTGTGATGGCAAAGTTCAACTGACTGACTACTGTTCTCGGCTTTGGTTTGTCTGTGATTGTAAATGTTCTCAATTCTTCCGTCGTGCATATATTAGACAATTGTTCAATCAACACCTTAGGTTTCGTGCCAGTCGGTCGTGGGGCATCTTCAGAAGGATATTTGGAAGGACTTCCATTTTTCTTATTTTGACAACTTTCATCTCTTTCTTTCTCTGCTTGGTCCTCTTGTGAAGGATTGCTAGTAGTTCCACAGGCGATGTATATCTCATTAAAAGGAGAGATGGCAGTCTCGTTGTACTTTTCTTCTTGAGTGGAAGTTGTTTTTTCATGTTTATCATGAACAGGTTCAGTATTTGGAAGACGTGTATTAACGACATATTCGACAGTTCTATTGTCCTTACTACTGCTCAGGTGGGCATGGTTCCGTCGGCACCCAACCTCAGTCATGTTCCTCTCTCGTCTTTCCTGATCCTTCTCGGCCGAGTGTTGCTCACGGCTTGTCATGGAGATATCTGGGTCAAGTTTCGATGACTCTTTTCTTACCATGAGCGTAGTCTCGAGCTGACGTCCTGTGGGAGGCTGTACACTACACCCATCGTCTTCTCCTGTCTTCTGTGATGTGTGTATGTGAGTAATTCTGGGAGTCTGGGTTACATGTCCAGAGAGCAGCGTCTCCCTTGAAGCCTTGCTGCTGTCCTGGTAACAGGGGTGGGCTGGGTCGTCCATGATTCTCCAACAGAAAATTAAGGACCCAAGAGGAGATCTATCCGTGAACTGCTGGTGGCACGTTCCTTGTGCTTACACACACACACACACACACACACACACATACACACAAGCCCCTGCGTTACAAGTGTCTCCAGCACCTGGACAGCAGGTGTTTGCTACTCTAGCCTGGAGAGGAAAGAAAAAAGCTGTTATTTGTAAGAGACGAAAGAAAACATTGCTAAAAGTTTCATGATGTGTTCTCACGACACAGATAAAACAAGCAATAAGAAAAGACAAACTGTATAATGAAGCTTCTGGGAAAATGAAGTGACGGAAAAGCATTAAAGAATGTTATGATTTTTGACGTACTTACTGTGGACGTAGCGAAGATTGCCTCAGGGGTATGGACAGCTATCCTTTGTTGACACCAGGTTGACGTTACCTCCCTCAGGACCTGCAGCATCAGGCTGTGGTTACTGTGCCTCTCCTGACAGTTCCTTCCTCTCCCTGAAGACTTTAGTTATTGTGAACCCGATGATCCTGTACCGCGCTCAGCCCCCGCCAGCAGCCTGCGGGAGACAATGGTTTCTACTTCAGTATTTACGTACAATATCATGTGTGCCTTGCTTCTCACCTCTGAACTCCAAGTTAATGCAACATCGCGGAGACTCCTTTTGATCCACAACTACTATTATTAAAACGCATTTTGTGTTGCAACATCTGAATCTTATGCATTTTAAAAGATTAGAGCAAAATCATATGAAAACAAGATGTACGGCAAAACTAATATCAAGTATACAAAGGAATATAAAGGAATTCAAACAGCAACAGAATAATGGGTCATCTCGAGGCTGTTTGTGATAGTGGAAGATGCTAGAAACTCACAGATTAGTGTGATAAAAGTCAGATGTTATACATATCATTCAAAGAGAATAACCTGCGAATTGTTAATGTGACTCCATGAAGAGCAAATGATGTATATCTTGGACTTAGAGCCACATATCTGTCAAGTGTTTTGTTAAACTTAACTAAAGTTCTACTTTCACCGACTCTAATTAGCAAATCGTTCCACACGTTAACAATACTGTTGAAGAAAAGCTGCTTCGCCTCATTCGAGGTAAAACGTTTCCCCTCGAGTTTGTATCCATTTGTTCAAGTGAAATCAGAAAAGTCATAAGTAACTTGATAGGTCAAGATTATCAAAGCCTTAGATGATTCTGAATACTTTTATCAAATCATCTCTTTATCCTTTTTTATTTCTAAACTAAATAGATTCAAGTCGTTTAATCTCATCTTATATGATTTTCTTAGCTCGTGGACCATCTTGGTTGGGTCGCCGCTGCACTCACTCAGTTTTGTTTACGTCTTTTATTAGAGTAGCCTGACCAGAGCTGAACAGAATATTTCACATGGGGACGAACCAGTGAATCAAAGAGAGCAAGAATGATTTCCTTGGACTTAAATTCGAAGGCCCTGCTTATGAAATCATGACTTTTGTTCGCACTTTTCACTGCTTCTGTGCACTACTTATTTCAATGCCTTTTCAATTTTTGCTAATGGTAAGGAAAACGTTGCACTTATCGATATTAGAATTCATTTGTCATCCATGAGCTCAGTTCATCAACTTTGCCCATCATCAGTTTGAAGCTGCTGGCATTCAAGTTCTTTATAGATTTATTTCCCAGCATTCTATTATCAGTGAATTTTGAGATCTCACAATATAGCTCATTATCAATATCATTATGTATGAGAAAGAGAACTGGACCCAAGACTGATCCTTGTGACACACCACTTATTACGTCTAACCGTTCTGAGGTTGACCATTGGTCACAACTCTATTTTTTCATGTGGCCACTTGACCAATTTTCCATCTACCGACGTACAACCTCATCTGTGCCATGTAACCTATCTTTTTGCAAGTAATCTTAGATGACATCAACGTAGACGACATCAACTGCTTTACTTTCATCATACATGTTGATCATATCTGGAAAGAAATCAACCAGACTTAGCAGACATGAACGATTTCGTCGACAGCCATGCTGAGAGTCATTTATCAAGTGGTGGTCCTCTAAATGGTGCACAATTTTATCTCGAATGATGGTTTCTATACGTTTCCCAACTACGGATGCTATGGTAATTGAATGATAAATGCAGGTTGGTACATTGGCAAACTTCCATTCATCTGGAACTTTTTTCTGTGGTATATTTCATTGTCCTGATAAAACTTTTCAGTGCTTGCAGCTTTATATATCTCTATTGTATTTCTGCAACTTTTACATCAATATGTTGAAGATATTTACTTCCATTATCATTGAAAATGGATGCGGGACGTGGCCCGTGTCTTCGAACGCAAATACATATGGAAAACATTTGATAATTTTGCCACATCATTGTCCTGAACGAAGGCAACGTTTTTCGTAATTCATGAACTAAGAGATGAGGTAAGGACTCATGCTTTTAACGTAACTGTAAAACTCCTGTGGGTTCCTATGCTATTTACGGCAATGTACTCTTCATATTGACGTTTTCTTTGTTGCATAACTTTCTTACTTTGTCTCTGCAAATGTACGTAGCTTACCCTATCATGTTGATAATTGATTATGAGTTCCTTACGAGTTACCTTTCTAGCGACAGGCACGTTTCTATTTGACCGTTTCAGAACTTGGCTTAGTTTTGGAAATAAGCAAATAGTTACTATACTCTAGCGTCCAGACACGGTACCATCATGTCATTATAGTAAAGCGTCCAGACACTATATAATCAGGATTCTATACTCCAGCGTTCAGGCACTGTACAATCATCTTACTATACTGTAGCGATAAGACACTGTACCATCATGTTACTACACTATAGCGTCCAGACACTGTACCATCATGTTACTATACTGTAGCGTCCAGACACTGTACCATCATGTTACTATACTGTAGCGCCCAGACACTGTACCATCGTGTTACTATACTCTAGCGTCCAGACACTGTACCATCATGTTACTATACTGTAGCGTCCAGACACTGTACCATCATGTTACTATACTGTAGCGATAAGACACTGTACCATCATGTTACTACACTATAGCGTCCAGACACTGTACCATCATGTTACTACACTATAGCGTCCAGACACTGTACCATCATGTTACTATACTCTAGCGTCCAGACACTGTACCATCATGTTACTATACTCTAGCGTCCAGACACTGTACCATCATGTTACTATACTCTAGCGTCCAGACACTGTACCATCATGTTACTACACTATAGCGTCCAGACACTGTACCATCATGTTACTACACTATGTCCAGACACTGTACCATCATGTTACTATACTCTAGCGTCCACACAATGTACCATCATGTTACTACACTATAACGTCCAGACACTGTAACATCATGTTACTATACTGTATCGTCCAGACACAGTACAATCATGTTGCTAAAGCTTAACGCCCATACACTGTACCATCATGTTACTATACTCTAGCGTCCACACACTGTACCATCATGTTACTATACTCTAGCGTCCACACACTGTACCATCATGTTACTATACTCTAGCGTCCACACACTGTACCATCATGTTACTATACTCTAGCGTCCACACACTGTACCATCATGTTACTATACTGTAGCGTCCACACACTGTACCATCATGTTACTACACTGTAGCGTCCAGACACTGTACCATCATGTTACTATACTCTAGCGTCCAGACACTGTACCATCATCTTACTATATTGTAGCGTTCAGACACTGTACCATCATGTTACTATACTGTAGCGTCCAGACACTGTACCATCATGTTACTATACTCTAGCGTCCAGACACTGTACCATCATGTTACTACACTGTAGCGTTCAGATACTGTACCATCATGTTACTATACTCTAGCGTCCAGACACTGTACCATCATGTTACTACACTGTAGCGTTCAGACACTGTACCATCATGTTACTATACTCTAGCGTCCAGACACTGTACCATCATGTTACTACACTGTAGCGTTCAGATACTGTACCATCATGTTACTATACTCTAGCGTCCAGACACTGTACCATCATGTTACTATACTGTAGCGTCCAGACACTGTACCATCATCTTACTATATTGTAGCGTTCAGACATGAACCGACATGTTATGATAGTGACGCTCCCAAAATATTGTACAATAATGTATGATGATACAGTGTCTGGACGCTACAGTATTGTAACATGATGGTACAGTGTCTGAACGCTACAGTATAGTTACATGATGATACAGTGTCTGGCCGTTACAGTATTGTAACATGATGGTACAGTGTCTGAACGCTACAGTATAGTTACATGATGATACAGTGTCTGGACGTTACAGTATAGTAACATGATGGTACAGTGTCTGGACGCTACAGTTTAGTAACATGATGGTACAGTGTCTGGACGCTACAGTATAGTAACATGATTGTACAGTGTCTGGATGCTACAGTATATTAACATGATGGTACAGTGTCTGGATGCTGCAGTATAGTAACTTTATAGTACAGTGTCTGGACGCTACAGTATAGTAACATGATGGTACAGTGTCTGGACGTTATAGTACAATAACATGATAGTACAGTGTCTGGACGCTGGAGTATAGTAACATGATGGTACAGTGTCTGGTCGTTAAGCTTTAGTAACATGATTGTACTGTGTCTGGACGATACAGTATAGTAACATGATGGTACAGTGTCTGGACGTTATAGTACAATAACATGATAGTACAGTGTCTGGACGCTGCAGTATAGTAACATGATACAGTGTCTGGTCGCTACAGTATAGTAACATTATGGTACAGTGTCTGGATGCTTCAGTATAGGAGCACAATGATACAGTGTCTGGATGTTACAGTACAGTAATTTGATGATACAGTCTCTGGATGTTTCAGTACATTCGCAAGAAATTATAGCGTAAAGTCTTCACTGTATAGTGATATGACGGTACAATGTCAGGATTCTACATTATAGTAATATGATTATACAGTGTCTGGACGCTTCACTGTAGTAACATGATGGTACAGTGTGTGGACGCTACAGCATAGTAATATGAGGGTGCAGGGTCTAGACACTACAATATAGAAAAAATGATGGTACAGTGTCTGGATGCTTCACTATATTAACATGATGGTACAATGTCGGGGTGATACGGTAGAGAAACATGACTGTACAGTGTCTGGGCTCTACGGCGTAGTGATATGATGGTACAGTCTCTGGATGCTTCAATATAAAAACACGACTGCGCAGTGTCTGGACGCACACTGTAGTAACATGATAGTACAGTGTGTGGATGCTACACTATGGTAATGTTACAGTGGCTGGACACTACACTATAGTAATATGATGTTACTATGTCTAGACGCTACAGTATAGTAACATGATGGTACAGTGTCTGGACGCTTCATTATAGTAACATGATGGTACCATGTCTGTACGCTGCTATATAGAAGCGTGATTGTACAGTGCTTGGATGCTACAGTATATTAACATAGTTGTACAGTGTCTGGATTCTACGCTTCAGTATCATGATGGTGGAGTGTCTGGGCGATGAAGTGTAGAAGCATAATGGTACAGTGTCTGAACGCTACAGTATAGTATCATGATGGTACAGTGTGTGGACGCTACAGTATAGTAACATGATATAGTGTCTGGCCGCTACAATATAGAAGCAATGGTACAGCATCTTGACGCTACAATATAGAAACATGATAGTACAGTGTATGGACGCTACAGTATAGTAACATGATGGTACAGTGTCATGACACTACAATAAAGTAATATGATGGTACAGTGTCTGAACACTACATTATAGTACCTTAATGGTACAGTGTCTGGACGTTACAATGTAGTTAAATGATGGTACAGTGTCCAGATGTTACAATATAGTTACATGACTGGACAATATTTGGACAACACTACAGTAACATTATTGTACAGTGTCTGATCGCAGCAATATAGAAACGTGATTGTACAGTGTCTGAATGGTACAGTATAGTGACAATGGCACAGTGTCTGGACGAACACTACAGTGTAGTAACATGATGGTACAGTGTCTGGATTCTACAGTATAGTAACACGATAGTACAGTGTTTGGATTCTACAATATAGAAACGTGATTGTACAGTATCTGGACGCTACAGTATAGTGACATGATGGTACGGTGTCTGGACGCTACAGTATAGTAACATGATAGTAAAGTGTCTGAACACTAAAGTGTAGTAGCTTGATGGTACTGTGTCTAGATTCCAGAGTATAGAAAAAGATGGTACAGTGTCTGGACGCTACAGTATAGTGACATGATGGTACAGTGTCGGTACACTACAGTGTAGTAACATGATGGTACTGTGTCTGGACGCTACAGTATAGTAACATGATAGTACATTGCCTGAACGCTGCAGTGTAGTAACATGATGGTATAGTGTCTGGATTCCACAATGTAGAAACATGATTGTACAGTGTTTGGACGCTACACTATAGTGACAATGGTATAGTGTCTGGACGCTACAATATAATAACATGATGGTACAGTGTCTGAACACAACAGTGTAGTATCATGATGGTACAGTGTCAGGATTCTTCAGTATAGAACCATGATGGTAAAGAGTCTGAACACTACAGTATAGTGACATGATGGTACAGTATCTGATCGCTACAGTGTAGGAACATGATAGTACAGTGTCTGGATTCTAAGATATAGAAACATGATGGTACAGTATCTGGACGCTACAGTATAGTGACAATGGTATAGTTTCTAATCACTACAGTGTAGTAACATGATGGTAGAGTGTCTGGATTGCACAGTATAGAAACATGATGGTTCAGTTTCTGGATTCTATAGTATAGATGGTACGGTGTCTGGATTATACAATATAGAAATATAATGGTACAGTGTCTGAACACTACATTATAATGACATGATGGTACAGTGTCTGGATTCTACAGAACAGAAACATGATGGTACAGTGTCTGGATTCTACAATATAGAAACATGATGGTACAGTGTCTGAACACAACAGTGCAGTATCATGATGGTACAGTGTCTGGATTGTACAGCATAGAAACATGATGATACAGTGTTTGGATTCTACAGTATAGAAACATGATGGTACAGTGTCTAGACGTTAGAGTATAATGATGTTAAAGTGTCTGAACATTACAGCGTAGTAAAATGATGGTACAGTGTTAGGATTCTACAATATAGAAACATGATGGTACAGTGTCTGGATTCTATAGAGAAACATGATGGTACAGCGTATGAACACTACAGTGTAGTAACATGATGGTACAGTGTCTGGATTCTACAGTATAGAAACATGAAAGTACAATGTCTGGACGTTGCAGTATAGTGACATGATGGTACAGTGTCTGAACACTGCAGTGTAGTAACATGATGGTTTGGTGTCTGCATTCTACGGCATAAAAAGATGATTGTACAGTGTCTGTATTCTACAGTATAGAAACATGATGGTACAGTGTCTGGACGGTACAGTATAATGATATGTTAGTACAGTGTCTGAACACTACACTGTAGCAACATGTGGTACAATGTCTGGATTTTACAGTATAGTAACATGACCATACAGAGTTTGGATTTTACAGTGAAAAATAATGGTACGGTATCTGGAGGGTAGAGTATAGTGACATGGTGGTACAGTGTGAACATACAGTGTAGTAACATGACTGTGCAGCGTCTGGACTTTACAATGTAGTAACATGGTGGTACAGTATTTTGAAGTTGCAGTATGGAAACATGATAGTCCAGTGTCAGGACAGTACATTACAGTACATTATAGAAACATGTAGTAACATGGTACAGTGCCTGGATTCTACAATATAGAAACATGACTGTACAGTGTCTGGACGCTATAGTATAGTATTCTGATGGTACAGTATCTCGACGCTATGGTATAATGACATGATGGTACAGTGTCTGAACACTACAGTGAAGTAACATGATGGTAAAGTGTCTGGATTCTACAGTATAGAAACATGATGGTACAATGTCTGAACACTATAGTGTAGTAACATGGTACAGTGTATGGATTCTACAGTATAACAACATGATGGAACAGTGTCTGGATTCTACAATATAGAAACGTGATTGTACAGTATCTGGACGCTACAGTATAGTGACATGATGGTACAGTGTCTGGATTCTACAATATAGAAATATGAAGGTACAGCGTCTGGATTCTACAATATAGAAACATGATTGTACAGCGTCTGGATTCTACAATACAGAAACATGATTGTACAGTGTCTGAACACTAGAGTGTAGTAACAGAAAGGTAGAGCGTCTGGATTCTACAGTATAGAAACATGACTGTACAGTGTCTGGACGCTACAGTATAGTGATATGATGGTACAGTGTCTGGACGCAACAGTATAGTGACATGATGGTACAGTATCTGAACCCAACAGTGTAGTAACATGATGGTAGTCTGGAATTTATATTATAGAATCAAGATGGTAGAGTGTCTGGAATCTACAGTATAGAAACGTGGTGGTGCAGTGTCTGGACGGTACAGTATAGTGATATGCTGCAGTGTCTGAACACTACAGTGTAGTAAAATGATGGTACAGTGTCAGTTACAGTATAGAAACATGATGGCACAGGGTCTGAACACAACAGTGTAGTAACATGATTGTACAGTGTCTGAAAATTACAGTATAGTAACATGATGGTACAGTGTCTGAACACTACAGTGTAGTAACATGATGGAACAGTGTCTGAACACTACAGTGTAGTAACATGATGGTGCGGTGTCTGGAAATTATATAGTAACATGATGGTACACTGTCTGAACACTGCAGTTTAGTAATATGATGGAACAATGGCTGAACACTACAGTGTAGTAATATGATGGTACAGTGCCTGGAAATCACAGTATAGTAATATGAAGGTACAGTGTCTGAGCACTACAGTGTAGTAACATGATGGTATAGTGTCTGGACCAGTATAGTATAGTGACGATGGTTCAGTGTCTGAACACTCTAGTGTAGTACAGTGATGGTACAGTGTCTGGAAACTACAGTAGGGAAACATGATGGTACAGCGTCTGGACGGTACAGAATAGTGACATGATGGTACAGTGTCTGAACACTACAGTGTAGTACCATGATGGTACGGTGTCTGATTTCTACAATATAGAAACATGATGGTACAGTGTCTGGACGGTACAGTATAATGATATAATTGTACAGTGTGTAAACACTACAGTGTAGGAACATGATGGTACAGTGTCAGGATTCTACAGTATAGGAACATGACGTTACAGTGTCAGGATTCTACAGGATAGTTACATGGTAAAGTGTCTGAACATTACAGTGTAGTAACATGATGGTACAGTGTCTGAACACTACAGTGTAGTAACATGATGGTACAGTGTCTAGATTCTACAAAATAGAAATATTACTGTAGAGTGTCTTGTCGCTACAGTATAGTGATATGATGGTACAGTGTCTGGACGCTGTAGTTTAGTGACATGACTGTACAGTGTCTGAATACTACAGCGTAGTGACATGATAGTACAGTGTATGATCACTACAGTGTAGGAGCATGATAATGCAGTGTCTGGATTCTACAGTATAGAAACTGGATGGTACAGTGTCTGGATTCTACAATATAGAAACATGATGGTACAGTGTCTGGACGGTACAGTATAGTGATATGATGGTACATTGTCTGAACACTACGGTGTAGTAACATGATGATAAGAGTGTCTGGATTGTACAGTATAGAAACATGATGGTACAGTGTCTGGATTGTACAGTATAGAAACATGATGGTACAGTGTCTGGATTCTACAATATAGAAATATTATGGTACAGTATCTGAACACTACAGTGTAGTAACATGATGGTACAGTGTCTGCATTCTACAATATAGAAATATGATGGTACAGTGTCTGGATTTTACAGTATAGAAACCTGATGGTACAGTGTCTGGACGGTACAGTATAATGATATGTTAGTACAGTGTCTGAACACTACAGTGTAGCAACATGTGGTACAATGTCTGGATTTTACAGTATAGTAACATGACCATACAGAGTTTGGATTTTACAGTGAAAAATAATGGTACGGTATCTGGAGGGTAGAGTATAGTGACATGGTGGTACAGTGTGAACATACAGTGTAGTAACATGACTGTGCAGCGTCTGGACTTTACAGTGTAGTAACATGGTGGTACAGTATTTTGAAGTTGCAGTATGGAAACATGATAGTCCAGTGTCAGGACAGTACATTACAGTAACATGATTAAGCAGTGTCTACACGCTATAGTATGGTAACATGATGGTACAGTGTCTGGAAGTTATAGTACAGAAACATGATAGTCCAGTGTTAGAACAGTACTGTATAAGAACATAATAATAGAGTGTCTGGGAGCTGTAGTATAGTTACAATTGTACAATGTCTGAACACTACAGTGTAGTAACTTGATGATACAGTGTCTGGATTCTACAGTATAGAAACATGATGGTACAGTGTCTGGACGCTACAGCATAGTGACATGATGGTACAGTGTCTGCTCACTGCAGTGTAGGAGCATGATAGTACAGTGTCTGGATTCTACAGTATAGAAATATGATGGGACAGTGTTTGGATTCTACAGTATAGAACCATGATGGTACAGTGTCTGAATTCTATAATATAGAAAAATGAAGGTACTGTGTCTGAACACTACAATGTGAATACATGATGGTACAGTGTCTGGACTCTACAATATAGAAATATGAAGGTACAACGTCTGGACGCTGCAGTATAGTGACATGATGGTACAGTGTCTGATAACTGCAGTGTAATAACATGATGGTTTAGCGTCTGGATTCTACGGAATGGAAACACGATTCCACAGTGTCTGAATTCTACAGTATAGAAACATGATTTTACAGTGTCAGGACGCTACAATATAATAACATGATGGTACAGTGTCTGGATTGTACAATACAGAAACATGACTGTACAGTGTCTGGACGCTACAGTATAATATTTTGATGGTACAGTGTCTGGACGCTATAGTATAGTGACATGATGGTACAGTGTCTGAACACTACAGTGCAGTAACATGATGGTAAAGTGTCTGGATTCTACAGTATAGAAACATGATGGTACAGTGTCTAGACGCTACAGTATAGTAACATGATGTCGCAGTGTCTGAACAATCCAGTGTAGCAACATGATGGTACTGTGTCTGAACTCTACAATGTAATAACATGATGGTACAGTGTCTGAAAATTACAGTATAGTAACATGATGGTACAGTGTCTGAACACTACAGTGTAGTAACATGATGTATAGTGTCTGGACCAGTATAGTATAATGACGATGGTACAGTGTCTGAACACTCCAGTGTAGTACAATGATGGTACAGTGTCTGGATTCTACGGTATAGAAACATAATGGTACAGCGTCTGGACGGTATGGAATAGTGACAAGATGGTACAGTGTCTGAACACTACGTAGTAGTAACATGATGGTACGGTGTCTGGTTTCTACAGTATAGAAACATGATTGTACACTGTCTGGACGGTACAGTATAGCGACATAATGGTACAGTGTGTGAACACTGCAGCGTACGAACATGATGGTACACTGTCAGGATTCTACATTATAGAAACATGATGGTAAAGTGTCTGAACACTACAGTGTAGTAACATGATGGTACTGTGTCAGGATTCTACAGTATAGTAACATGATGGTACACTGTCTGAACACTACAGTGAGTAACATGATGATACAATGTCTGAACACTATGTAGTAACATGATGGTACAGTGTCTAGATTCTACAAAATAAAAAACATGACTGTACAGTGTCTGGACGCTATAGTATAGTGCCATGATGGTAAAGTGTCTGGACACTTTAGTAAAGTGACATGACTGTACAGTGTCTGAACACCTCAGTGTAGTAACATGATGGTACAGTATCTGGATTCTACAGTATAGAAACATGATGGTACTGTGTCTTGATGCTACAATATAGTGACATGATGGTAAAGTGTCTGATCACTACAGTGTAGGAATATGATAATACAGTGTCTGGATTCTACAATATAGAAATACGGTACAGTGTCTGGATTCTACAGTATAGAAACCTGATGGTACGGTGTCTGGATTCTACAATATAGAAACATGATGGCACAGTGTCTAGACGCTACAGTATAATGACGTGATGGTACAATGTCTGTATACTACAGTGTAGTAACATGATTATAGTGAGTTTAAATTGCACAGTATAGAAACATGATGGTACAGTGTCTGGATTCTACAATATAGGAACATGATGGTACAGTATCTGAACACTACAGTGTAGTAAGATGATGGTACAGTGTCTGCATTCTAAAATATAGAAATATGATGGTACAGTGTCTGGATTCTACAGTATAGAAACATTATGGTACAGTGTCTGGACGGTACAGTATAGTGACATGATACAGTGTCTGAACACTGTAGTGTAGTAATATGATGGTACAGTGTCTGGATTTTACAGTATAGTAACATGACGGTACAGTGTTTGGATTCTACAGTGAAAATGATGGTACAGTGTCTGGACGGTATAGTGACATGATGGTACAGTGTGAACACTATAGCAACATGATGGTACAGTATCTTCAAGTTAGAGTATAGAAACATGATAGTTCAGTGTCAGGACAGTACATTATAGTAACATGATTGTACAGTGTCTGCACGGTATAGTACAGTAACATGATGGTACAGTGTCTGGTAGTTATAGTACAGATACATGATAGTCCAGTGTTAGAATAGCTCTGTATAGTAACATGATGGGAGAGTGTCTGGAAGCTGTAGTATAGACATAATTGTACAGTGTCTGAACACTACAGTGTAGTAAATTGACGGAACAGTGTCTGGATTCTACAGTATAGAAACATGATGGTACAGTGTTCGGACGCTACAGTATAGTGACATGGTACAGTGACTGCTCACTACAGTGTAGGAACATTATAGTACAGTGTCTGGATTCTACAGTATAAAAATATGATGGTACAGTGTTTGGATTCTACAGGATAGAACCATGATGTTACAGTGTCTCGATTCTACATTATAGAAAAATGATGGTACAGTGTCTGGACGCTAAAGTATAGTAACATGAGGGTACATTATCTGAACACAACAGTGTAGTCTCATGATGGTAGAGTGTCTGGATTGTACAATATAGAAACATGATGGTACAGTGTCTGGATTGCACAGTATAGAAACATGATGGTACATTGTCTGATTTCTATAATATAGAAACATGATTGTACAGTGCCTGAACACTACAGTGTAGTAACATGATGGTACAGTGTCTGGATTCTACCGTATAGAAACATGATGGTACAGTGTCTGGACGCTACAATATAGTGACATGATGGTACAGTGTCTGCTCACTACGGTGTAGGGACATGATCGCACAGCGTCTGAATTGTACAGTCTAGACATATGATTGTACAGTGTTTGGATTCTACAGTAAAGAACCATGAAGGTACAGTGTCTGGATTCTACAATATAGAATCATGATGGTACAGTGTCTGGACGCCAAAGTAGAGTAACATGATGGTACATTATCTGAACACTACAGTGTAGTCATTGGATGATAGAGTGTCAGTATTGTACAGGATAGAAATATGATGGTACAGTGTTTGGATTCTACAGTATAGAACCATGATGGTACAGTGTCTGGATTCTACAATATAGAATCATGATGGTACAATATCTGAACACTATAGTGTAGTAACATGATGGAACAGTGTCTGGATTCTACAGTATAGAAACATGATGGTACAGTGTTTGGATTCTACAGTGAAAATGATGGTACAGTGTCTGGACGGTAGAGTATTGTGACATGATGGTACAGTGTATGAACGCTACAGTGTAGTAACATGATTGTACAGCATCTGGATTCTACACCACCGTAACATGATGGTACAGTGTCTAGATTCTACAGCATAGTAGCATGACGGTGCAGCGTCTGAAGTCTACACTATAGCAACATGATAGTACAGTATCTTGAAGTTATAGTATAGAAACAAGATACTCCAGTGTTAGGTCAATACAGTAGAGCAACATGATGGTACAGTGTCTGGACGCTACAGTACAGTAACATGATGGTACAGTGTGTGAACACTACAGTATAGTAACATGATGATACAGTGTCTGGAAGTGACAGTATAGAAACTTGAAGGTACAGTGTCTGAACACTACAGTGTAGTAACATGATGGTACGGTGTCTGGATTCTACAGTATAGAAACATGATGGTACAGTGTCTGGACGGTACAGTATAGTGACGTGATGGTACAGTGTCTAAACACTACAGTGTAGTAACATGATGGTAGAGTGTGTGGATTCTGCAGTATGGAAACATGATGGTACAATTTCTGGACGGTACAGTATAGTGACATGATGGTTCAGTGTCTGAACACTACAATGTAGTAACATGATGGTACAGTGGCAGACGTCTACAGTATAGAAACATGATGGTACAATTTTTGAACGGTACTATATAGTGATATGATGGTAAAGTGTCTGAACACTACAGTGTAGTAACAGGCTGGTACAGTGCCTGGAATCTACAATATAGAAACATGATTATACAGTGTCTGGACGCCACAGTACAGTGACATTATGGTGAAGTGTCTAGACGCTACAGTATAGTGACACGATGGTATAGTGTCTGAACACTACAGTGCAGTGACATGATGGTACAGTGTATGGATTCTACAGTATAGAAACATGATGGTACAGCGTCTGGACGCAACAGTATAGTGACATGATGGCACAGTGTCTGACCACTACAGTGTAGTAACATGATGGTACTGTGTCTGGATTCTACAATATAGAAACATGATAGTACAGTGTCTGGACGATGATACTATAGTGACATGATTGTACAGTGTTTGGACGTTTCAGTATTGTGACACGATGGCTGAGTGTCTGAACGCTACAGAGTAGTAACATGATGCTACAGTGTCTGGACGCTACAGTATATTAGATGTTACAGTGTGTTGATGCTGTATTATAGTGACATGATCGTACAATGTCTGAACACTGCAGTATAGAAACATGATGGTACAAACTCTAGATTCTACAGAATAAAAACATGGTACAGTGTCTTTACGCTTCAATATGGTGACATGATGGTACAGAGTCTGCTCACTACAGTGTAGGGACATGATAATACAGTGTTGGGATTCTACAGTATAGAAATATGATGGTACAGTGTCTGGATTCGACAGCAGAGAAACATGATGGTACAGTGTCTGGACGGTACAGTATAGTAGTATGGTACAGTGTCTGACCACTACAGTGTAGTAACATGATGGTGCAGTGTCTGGAAGTTAAAGTATAGAAACATGAGAGTACAGCGTCTGGATTCTATATCATAGAAAAATGATGGTACAGTGTCTGGATTCTATATCATAGAAACATGATGGCACTGTGTCTGGACGGTACAGAATGGTGACATGATGGTACAGTGTCTGAACACTACAGTGTAGTAACATGATGGTAAGGTGTCTGGTTTCTACATGACGGTACAGTGTCTGGACGGTAGAGTATAGTGACAATGGTAGAGTGTGAACACTACAGTATAGTAACATGATGGTACAATGTAAGGATTCTACAGCATAGAATCATGATGGTAAAGTGTCTGAACACTACAGTGTAGTAACATGATGGTACAGTGTCTGGATTCTACAAAATAGAAACATGATTGCACAGGGTCTGGACACTACAGTATACTGACATGATGGTATAGTGTCTGGAAGCTGTAGTATACTGTCATGACTGTACAGTGTTTGAATACTACAGTGTAGTAACATGATGGTACAGTGTCTAGATTCTACAGTATAGAAACATGATGGTACTGTGTCTGGACGCCATAATATAGTGACATGATGGTACAGTGTCTGATCACTACAGTGTAGGAACATGATAGTACAGTGTCTGGACTCTACAGTATAGAAATATGGTACAGTGTCTGGATTCTATAATATAGAAACGTAATGGTACAGTGTCTAGACGCTACAGTATAATGATATGATGGTACATTGTCTGAACATTACAGTGTAGTAACATGATGCTGCAGTGTCTGGACGCTACAGTATAGTAACATGATGGTCCACTCTGTGGACGCTGTACGAAAGTGACATGATTGTACAGCGTCTGAATACTATAGTAACAATGTTAAAGTGTCTGGATTCTACAGTATAGAAACATGATGGTAGAGTGTCTGGACGCTACAATATGGTGACATGATGGTACAGAGTCTGGACGCTACAATATTGTGACATGATGGTACACTTTCTGCTTATTATAGTTTAGGAACATTACAATAAAGTGTCGGAATTCTACAGAATAGAAATATGATGGTACAGTGTCTGGATTCTACAGTATAGAAGGATGATGGTACAGTGTCTGGATTCTATAATATATAAACATGATGCTGCAGTGTCTGGACGGTACAATATAGTGACATGATGGTTCATTATCTGAGCACTACATTGTAGAAACATGATGATAGTACGTCTGGATTGTACAGTATGGAAATATGATGGTACAGTGTTTGGATTGTACAGTGTCTGGATTCTACAATATAGAAACATAATGGTACAGTGTGTGAACACTACAGTGTAGTAACATGATGGTGCAGTGTCTAGATTCTACAGTATAGAAAAATGATGGTACAGTGTCTGGACGGTAGATAATAGTGAAATGATGGTACAGTGTTTGAACACTATAGTGTAGTAGCATGAAGGTACAGTGTCTGGATTCTATAGTATAGTAACATGATGGTACAGTGTCTGAACACTACAGTGTAGTAACATGATGGAACAGTGTCTGAACACTACGGTGTAGTAACATGATGGTGCAGTGTCTGGAAATTATATAGTAACATGATGGTACACTGTCTGAACACTGCAGTTTAGTAATATGTTGGAACAATGGCTGAACACTACAGTGTGGTAATATGATGGTACAGTACCTGGAAATCACAGTATAGTAATATGAAGGTACAGTGTCTGAACACTACAGTGTAGTAACATGATGGTACAGTGTCTGGACCAGTATAGTATAGTGACTTGATGGTTCAGTGTCTGAACACTCTAGTGTAGTACAGTGATGGCACAGTGTCTGGAAACTACAGTAGAGAAACATGATGGTACAGCGTCTGGACGGTACAGAATAGTGACATGATGGTACAGTGTCTGAACACTACAGTGTAGTAACATGATGGTACGGTGTCTGGTTTCTACAATATAGAAACATGATGGTAGTGTCTGGATTCTACAGCATAGTAACATGACGGTGCAACGTCTAGACTCTACACTATAGCAACAAGATGGTACAATATCTTGAAGTTACAGTATAGAAACATGATAGTCCAGCGTTAGGACAGTACGGTATAGTAACATGATGGTACAGTGTCTGCATCATGGTACAGCGTCTGGATTCTATAATATAGTAACATAATGGTACAGTGTCTGGACAGTACAGTACAGTGACATGATGATACCGTGTCTGAACACTGCAGCGGAGCATCATGATGGTAAAGTGTCTGGATTCTACAGTATAGTAACGTGACGGTGCAACGTCTGGACTCTACATTATAGCAACAAGACAGTACAGTGTCTAGAAGTTACAGTATAGAAACATGACAGTCCAGTGTTAGGACAGTACAGTATAGTAACATGATGGTACAGTGTCTGCACGCTATAGTATAGTAACATGATGGCACAGCGTCTGGATTCTACAATATAGAAACATGACTGTACAGTGTCTGTACGGTACAATATAGACATTATGTTTCATAGTGTCTAGACGCTATTGTATAGTGACATGATGGTACAATGTCTGAGCACTACAGTGTAGCAACATCATCGTACATTTTCTGGATTCTACAGTATAGAAGGTTGATGGTATCGTGTCTGGACGCTACAGCATAGTGACATGATTGAAGTGTTTGAACACTAGCAGTGTAGTAACATGATGGTACATTGTCTGGATTTTACATTATAGAAACATGATTGTAGAGTGTCTGGACGCTACAGTATAGTGACATGATGGTACAGTGTCTGAACATTACAGTGTAGTAACATGATGGAAGAGTTTCTGGACGCTACAGTAGGGTAACATGATGGTACAATGTCTGAACACTACAGTGTAGTAATATGATGGTACAGTGTCTGGATTCTACGGCATAGAAACATGATGGTACAGTGTCTGGACGGTAAAGTATAGTGACATGATGGTACAGTGTCTGAACACTATAGTGTAGTAATATGATGTTACAGTGTCTGGACGCTACAGTACTGTAACATTGTTGTACAGTGTCTGAACACAACAGTTTAATTACATGATGGCATAGTGTCTGGTTTCTAAAATACAGAAACATGACTGCTCAGTGTCTGGACGCTGCAGTATAGTGACATGATGGCACAGTGTCTGGACACTACAGTATATCATGAGAGTACAGTATATGGATTATACAGTAGAGAAACATGATGGTACAGTGTCTGGATTCAACAGTATAGAAAATAATTGTGCAATATCTGGAAGTTACCTCATAGAGACATGACGGTACAGTGACTGAACACTAAGGTGTAGGTAATATGATGGTACAGTGTCTGGATTCTACAGTATAGAAAGATGATGGTACTGTGTCTAAACACTACAGTATAGTAACATGAAGGTACAGTGTCTGGAAGTTAAGAGTATAGTAACATGCTAGTACTATGTCTGAACACTACAGTGTAGTAACATGATGATAATGTGTGGAAGTTATAACACAGAAACATGATGGTACAGTGTATGGATTCTACAGTATAGTGATATGATGGTACAGTGTCTGGACGCTACAGTTTAGTAAAATGATGGCACAGTGTCTGAACACCACAGTGTAGTATCATTATGGTATAGTGTCTAGATTCTACAGTATAGAAACATGATGGTACAGTGTCTGGATCCTACAGTAGAGAAAAATGATGGTACAGTGTCTCTACGGTAGATAATTGTGACATGGTGTTACAGTGTGTGAACACTATAGTGTAGTAACATGATGGTACAGTGTCTAGATTCTACAGTATAGTAACATGATGGTACAGTGTCTGGATTCTACAGCATAGTAACATGACGGTGCAGCGTCTGGACTCTACACTATAGCAACATGATCGTACAATAACTTGAAGTTACAGTATAGAAACATAATAGTCCTGTGTTATGACAGTAGAGTATAGTAACATGATGGTACAGTGTCTGCACACTATAGTAACATGATGGTACAGCGTCTGGATTCTACAATATAGTAACATGAAGGTACAGTGTTTGGACAGTACAGTGCAGTGACATGATGGTACAGTGTCTGAACACTAAAGCGTAGTAGCATGATGGTACAGTGTCTGGATTCTACAGCATAGTAACATGACGGTGCAACGTCTGTGCTCTACACAATAGCAACAAGATGGTAGAGTGTCTGGAAGTTACAGTATAGAAACATGGTAGTACATGGACAGTACAGTATAGTAACATGATGGTAAAGTGTTTGCACGCTGTAGTATAGTAACATGATGGTACAGCGTCTGGATTCTACAATATAAAAGTATGATTCTACAGTATCTGAACGGTACAGTATAGTGTCATTATGGTACTTTATCTGGACACTATTGTATAGTGACGTGATGGTACAGTGTCTGAGCATTACAGTGTAGTAACATGATCGTACAGTTTCTGGAATCTACACTATAGAAGGTTGATGGTATCGTATCTGGACGTTACAGTTTAGTGACATGAGTGTACAATGTCTGAACACTAGCAGTGTAGTAACATGATGGTACACTGTCTGGACGCTATAGTATAGTAATATGATGGTGTAGTGTTTCGACGGTAAAGCATAGTGACATGATGGTACAGTGTCTGGATTCTACATTATAGAAACATGATTGTACAGTGTCTGGTCGCTACAGCATAGTGACATGATGGTACAGCGTTTGGACGCTACAGTAGTGACATGATGGTACAGTGTCTGAACATTACAGTGTAGTAATATGATAGTGCAGTTTCTGAACGCTACAGTATAGTAACATGATGGTACAGTGTCTGAACACTACAGTGTAGTAATATGGTATAGTGTCTGGATTGAACGGTATAGAAACATGATGGCACAGTGTCGGGACGGTAAAGTATAGTGCCAAGATGGTACAGTGTCTGAATACTACAGTGTAGTAACATGATGTTACAGTGTCTGGACGCTACAGTATTGTAACATTGTTGTAGAGTGTCTGAACACTACAGTTAGTACATGATGGCATAGTGTCTGGTTTCTAGAATATAGAAACATGACTGTACGGTGTCTGGACGCTACAGTATAGTGACATGATGGTACAGTGCTGAACACTACAGTGTGGTAACATTATGGTACAGTGTCTGGATTCTACAATATAGAAACATTGTTGTTCAGTGTTTAGACGCTACAGTATAGTGACAAGGTGGTACAGTGTCTGGACGCTACAGTATAGTAACATGATGGTACAGTGTCTGTAGGCTACAGTATAGTAACATGATGGTACAGTGTCTGGACACTACAGTGTAGTACCATGATGGTACAGTGTCTTGATTCTACAATGTAGAAATATGATGGTACAGTGTCTGGATGCTACAGTATAGTGACCTGATGGCACAGTGTCTGCTCACTACAGTGTAGGAACATGATGGTACAGTGTCTGGATTCTATAGTATAGAAGGATGATGGTACAGTGTCTGGACGCTACAGTATAATGACATGATGATACAGTGTCTGATCAGTACAGTGAAGGAACATGATAGTACAGTGTCTGAATTCTACAGTATAGAAACATGATGGAATAGTGTCTGGATTCTACAGTAAAGAAAAATTATATTACAGCGTCTGGATTCTACAGTACAGAAACAAGATAGTACAGTATCTGGACGCTACAGTATAGTGACATAGTACACTGAACACTACAGTGTATTAACAAGACGGTAGAGTGTGTGGATTCTACAGCATAGAAACATGATGGTGCAGTGTCTGGAATCTACGGTATAGAAGCATGTTGATACAGTGTTTGGACGGTATAGTTTAATGACATGATGGTACAGTGTCTGAACACTACAGTGTAGTAACATGATGGTACAGTGTCTGGATTATACAGTATAGAAGCATGATGGGTCAATGTCTGGATGGTATAGTCTAGTGACATGATCGTACAGTGTCTGAAAACTACAGTGTAGTTACATGATGGTACAGTGTCTGGATTTTACATTATAGAAACATGATGGTACATTGTCTGGACTCTACAGTATAGAAACATGATGGTACAGTGACTGGACGCTACAGTATAGCGACATGACGGTACACTGTATGAACACTACATTGCAGTAAAATGATGGTACAGTATCTGGATCCTACAGTATTGAAACATGATAGTCAGTGTATGGATTCTACAATATAGGAACATGAAGGTACAGTGTCTGAACACTACAGTGTAGCAACATGATGGTACAGTGTCTGGATTCTACAGTATAGAAACATGATGGTACAGTGTCTGGACGGTACAGTATAGTGACGTGATGGTACAGTATCTAAACACTACAGTGTAGTAACATAATGGACGGTACAGTATAGTGACATGATGGTACAGTGTCTGAACACTACAGAGTAGTAACATGATGGTACAGTGTCTGAACACTACAGTGTAGTTACATGATGTTACAGTGTCTGGATTCTACATTATAGAAACATGATGGTGCATTGTCTGGATTCTACGGTATAGAAACATGATGGTACAGTGACTGGACGCTACAGTATAGCGACACGATGGTACAGTATGTGAACATTACAGTATAGTAACATGATGGTAGAATGTCTGGATCTTATAGTATTGAAACATATTGGAACAGTGTCTGGATTCTACAATATAGAAACATGAAGGTACAGTGTCTAAACAGTACAGTGTAGTATCATGATGGTACAGTGTCTGGATTCTACAGTATCGAAACATGATGGTACAGTGTCTGGACGGTACAGTACAGTGACGTGATGGTACAGTGTACATTATAGTAACATGATGGCACAGTGTCTGAATTCTACAGCATAGAAACATGATGGTACAATTTCTGGACGGTACAGTATAGTGACATGATTGTTCAGTGTCTGAACACTACAGTGTAGTAACATGATGGTACAGTGTCAGACTTCTACAGTATAGAAACATGATGGTACAATTTTTGGACGGTACAGTATAGTAACATGATGGTACAGGTGTCTGGACACTACAGTGTAGTAACAGGCTGGTACAGTGCCTGGAATCTACAATATAGAAATATGATTATACAGTGTCTGGACGCCACAGTATAGTGACATTATGGTGAAGTGTCTAGACGCTACAGTATAGTAACATGATGGTACAGTGTCTGGACGCTACAGTATAGTAGCATGATGGTACAGTGTCTGGACGCTACGGTATAGTAACATGATGGTACAGTGTCTGTATTCTGCAGTATAGCAACATGATGGTACAGTGTCTGGACGCTACAGTATAGTAGAATTATGGTTCAGTGTCTGAACACTACAATGTAGTAACATGATGGTACAGTGTCAGACTTCTACAGTATAGAAACATGATGGTACAATTCTTGGACGGTACAGTGTAGTAACATGATGGTACAGTGTCTAGACGCTACAGTATAGTAACATGATGGTGCAGTGTCTGGACGCTACGGTATAGCAACATGATGGTACAGTGTCTGGACGCTACAGTATAGTAACATAATGGTACAGTGTCTGGATGCTACAGTATAGTAACATGATTTTACAGTGTCTGGACGCTACAGTATAGTAACATGATGGTACAGTGTCTGGACGCTACAGTTTAGTAACATGATGGTACACTGTCTGGACGCTACAGTATAGTAACATGATGGTACAGTGTCTGGACGCTACAGTTTAGTAACATGATGGTACACTGTCTGGACGCTACAGTTTAGTAACATGATGGTACAGTGTGTGGACGCTACAGTATAGTAACATGATGGTACAGTGTGTAGACGCTACAGTATAGTAACATGATGGTACAGTGTGTAGACGCTACAGTATAGTAACATGATGGTACAGTGTGTGGACGCTACAGTATAGTAACATGATGGTACAGTGTGTGGACGCTACAGTATAGTAACATGATGGTACAGTGTGTGGACGCTACAGTATAGTAACATGATGGTACAGTGTGTGGACGCTACAGTATAGTCACATGATGGTACAGTGTGTGGACGCTACAGTATAGTCACATGATGGTACAGTGTCTGGACGCTACAGTATAGTAACATGATGGTACAGTGTGTGGACGCTACAGTATAGTAACATGATGGTACAGTGTCTGGACGCTACAGTATAGTAACATGATGGTACAGTGTCTGGACGCTACAGTATAGTAACATGATGGTTCAGTGTCTGGACGCTACAGTTTAGTAACATGATGGTACGGTGTCTGGACGCTACAGTATAGTAACATGATGGTACAGTGTCTGGACGCTACAGTATAGTAACGTGATGGTACAGTGTCTGGACGCTACAGTATAGTAACATGATGGTACAGTGTCTGGACGCTACAGTATAGTAACATGGTGGTACAGTGTCTGGACGCTACAGTATAGTAACGTGATGGTACAGTGTCTGGACGCTACAGTATAGTAACATGATGGTACAGTGTCTGGACGCCACAGTATAGTAACATGATGGTACAGTATAGTAACATGATGGTACAGTGTCTGGACGCTACAGTATAGTAACATGATGGTACAGTGTCTGGACGCTACAGTATAGTAACATGATGGTACAGTGTGTGGACGCTACAGTATAGTAACATGATGGTACAGTGTCTGGACGCTACAGTATAGTAACATGATGGTACAGTGTCTGGACGCTACAGTATAGTCACATGATGGTACAGTGTCTGGACGCTACAGTATAGTCACATGATGGTAAAGTGTCTGGACGCTACAGTATAGTAACATGATGGTACAGTGTCTGGACGCTAGAGTATAGTAACATGATGTTACAGTGTCTGGACGCTACAGTATAGTAACATGATGTTACAGTGTCTGGACGCTACAGTATAGTAACATGATGTTACAGTGTGTGGACGCTACAGTATAGTAACATGATGGTACAGTGTCTGGACGCTACAGTATAGTAACATGATGGTACAGTGTGTGGACGCTACAGTATAGTAACATGATGGTACAGTGTCTGGACGCTACAGTATAGTAACATGATGGTACAGTGTCTGGACGCTAGAGTATAGTAACATGATGGTACAGTGTCTGGACGCTACAGTATAGTAACATGATGGTACAGTGTCTGGACGCTAGAGTATAGTAACATGATGGTACAGTGTCTGGACGCTGCAGTATAGTAAGATGATGGTACAGTGTCTGGACGCTAGAGTATAGTAACATGATGGTACAGTGTCTGGACGCTAGAGTATAGTAACATGATGGTACAGTGTCTGGACGCTAGAGTATAGTAACATGATGGTACAGTGTCTGGACGCTAGAGTATAGTAACATGATGGTACAGT
This sequence comes from Panulirus ornatus, assembly GCF_036320965.1. Classification (NCBI taxonomy): domain Eukaryota; kingdom Metazoa; phylum Arthropoda; class Malacostraca; order Decapoda; family Palinuridae; genus Panulirus; species Panulirus ornatus. The sequence goes on from NC_092238.1 coordinate 17,459,433, forward strand.
GTCTGGACGCTACAGTATAGTAACATGATGGTACAGTGTCTGGACGCTACAGTATAGTAACATGATGGTACAGTGTGTGGACGCTACAGTATAGTAACATGATGGTACAGTGTCTGGACGCTACAGTATAGTAACATGATGGTACAGTGTCTGGGCGCTACAGTATAGTAACATTATGGCAATCTTAACCAATGAATAAACAGGAATGACGGACTAAGTGTCGTAGGTGGAGCATGGTTTGTGTACTGACGCTCCTGTTTGTGTCTTAACCTTCACCTAACTAGTCCTGATCAGCAACACTCACCATGCCTGGGTGGTAGAGTATACGACCTTATGATGTAAAGCCAAGGATGAGGAAATGTTCGGTCCAGCTGGGTTGCTACAGCTTAGTTGATGTGATTAACCTCAGTTAAACACACCTTTATCAATGTCCCAGTTACCTCACCTTTGTCTTTCCATTCTATCATATATTCCTCACCTTCTCACTGTCTCTTGATAACTTCATCCATTCCTCAGGAAACCTTTTGGTCACTGACAGTCTGGCACTTCACCAGAAGTTCTAAAAGCACTCTCTCACACAACAAGCCGCCGTGTTGTGTGTGTGTGTCTGCTGCACTGACTAAGACAAAGGCAAATTTCGATGTGTTGAATCTACTTCGAACCCCAAGCGGTGGTGGTGTATCAGGGTAGGGTTTCGAAACTTTGTGAATCTTGAACCAGCAACAGCTTTTCCAGGACTCGGCTTTTGTTTGCCGTATGTAACGCATGTATGACGTACCTTGACGTATATAGTTTAACGTGGTTATCGCTTGTATATGGTGAACGATGTATCGCGGAGAGTGTTAACTTTGTCAGCTGTGCCCTAGATGAGACTCAGACGGTTACCGGTTCGAACCCCATTCTGAGATATTGCTTATGAAACTGTATTTGAATGTCAGATGCTTCGTTCTCTACGGTTCTTTTGAATATGGAACCGCACTTCACATCGGGTTAACAGCAGCTAAATGTGTATGTCAGTCAGACGATACTGCAGATCCCTAGTGTAACGTAATTCATACTTTCCTGCCAACCATTTCAAATTATTTTAAGAATAACTAAAATAATGATGATACTGCAGTATAATGGAGAGCTTATGAAATTGGAGTCAGTCAAGTTATTCCGCTGGACACCGGATTATAGATGAGTAGTTAGCATAAACAGCTAAACGTAATTACTCCTAAAGAAAGTTAGCTTGGGACTAAGGTGGACACTGAATGGCTCAATTGTAAGATAAAACGTTATAGAACGTTATAAGGAGAGTTTGTATAAAGAACCGTCGGTAAGATTAACAATGAGGGGTTAACACTATAATGGAATTATTTTAGAATCTTGCAAGAGCTGTGTTTTTATATCGTGGATACTATATAACTTATCTCCAGGTAGTGGGAGTAGAAGTATCTTGGATATAACAGCTCGCCTGATAGTGATTAGAGAAGTTTAGTGGATACAACATATCGCCTGGTGGTGACTGGAGAAGTATCTTGGATATAACACCTCGCCTGGTGATGGCTGGAGAAGTATCTTGGATATAACACCTCGCTTGGTGATGGCTGGAGAAGTATCTTCGATATAACACCTCGCCTGGTGATGGCTGGAGAAGTATCTTGGATATAACACCTCGCCTGGTGATGGCTGGAGAAGTATCTTGGATATAACACCTCGCCTGGTGATGGCTGGAGAAGTATCTTGGATATAACACCTCGCCTGGTGGTGACTGGAGAAGTATCTTGGATATAACACCTCGCCTGGTGATGGCTGGAGAAGTATCTTGGATATAACATCTCGCCTGGTGATGGCTGGAGAAGTATCTTGGATATAACATCTCGCCTGGTGATGGCTGGAGAAGTATCTTGGATATAACACCTCGCCTGGTGATGGCTGGAGAAGTATCTTGGATATAACACCTCGCCTGGTGATGGCTGGAGAAGTATCTTCGATATAACACCTCGCCTGGTGATGGCTGGAGAAGTATCTTGGATATAACACCTCGCCTGGTGATGGCTGGAGAAGTATCTTGGATATAACACCTCGCCTGGTGGTGACTGGAGAAGTATCTTGGATATAACACCTCGCCTGGTGATGGCTGTAGAAGTATCTTGGATATAACATCTCGCCTGGTGATGGCTGGAGAAGTATCTTGGATATAACACCTCGCCTGGTGATGGCTGGAGAAGTATCTTGGATATAACACCTCGCCTCGTGAAGGCTGGAGAAGTATCTTGGATATAACACCTCGTCTGGTGATGGCTGGAGAAGTATCTTGGATATAACACCTCGTCTGGTGATGGCTGGAGAAGTATCTTGGATATAACACCTCGCCTGGTGATGGCTGGAGAAGTATCTTGGATATAACACCTCGCCTGGTGGTGACTGGAGAAGTATCTTGGATATAACACCTCGTCTGGTGATGGCTGGAGAAGTATCTTGGATATAACACCTCGTCTGGTGATGGCTGGAGAAGTATCGTTTATATCACAGCTCCCTGGTCGTGGCTGGAGAAGTATCGTGGCCATAACGGCCACCTAGTGGTGGCTGCAGAAGTATCTATTTATCTATCGATTCATTATACTCGATTACCGTTTCCCTCGTCAGGGAAGTAGCGCCAGGAAACAGACAAAGAATGGCCCATCCACTCACATATACATATATATACATAAACCCTTCTACATGCACATATACACTCATATGCATATACATATCAACATATACACATATACATACATTTACATACACACATACAGACATATACATATATACACATGTACATACTCATACTTGCTTGCCTTCATCCATTCCTGGTGCTATCCCGCCCCACATGAAACATCTTCGCTATCCCTTGCTTCACGGGGGAAAACAGACAAAAAAAAAAAAGCAACATTCGTTCACACTCAGACTCTAGCTGTCATTTATAATGCACCGAAACCACAGCTCCCTATCCACATCCAGGCCCCACAAAAATTTCCATGGTTTACCCCAGACGTTTCGCATGCCCTGGTTCAGTCCTTGACAGCACGTCGACCCCGGTATACCACATCGTTCCAATTCACTCTGTTCCTTGCACGCATCTCACCTTCCTGTATGTTCAGGCCCCGATCGCTCAAAATCTTTTTCATTCCATCCTTCTACTTCCAATTTGGTCTCCCGCTTCTCCTTGTTCCCTCCACCTCTGATACATATATCCTCTTTGACAATATTTCCTAACTCATTCTCTCCATATGTCCATTTCAACACGCCCTCTGCTCTCTCAACCACATTCTTTTTATTTCCACATATCTCTCGTACCCTTTCATTACTTACTCGATCAAATCAACTCACAACACATATTTTCCTCAGACATTTCATTTCAAACACATCCACCCTCCTCCGTACAACCCTATCTACAGCCCATGTCTCGCAGCCGCATAACATTGTAGGAACCACTATTCCTTCAAACATACTAATTTTTGCTCTCCGAGATAACGTTCTCTCCTTCCAAACATTCTTCATCGCTCCAAGAATCTTCGTCCCCTCCCCTACCCTGTGACTCACTTCCGATTCCATGGTTCCATTCGCTGTCAAGTCCACTCCCAGATATCTAAAACACTTCACTTCCTCCAATTTTCTCCATTCAAACTTGCATCTCAATTGACTTGTCCCTCAACCCTACTAAACCTAATAACCTTGCTCATTTTCACATTTGCTCTCAACTTACTCCTTTCGTACACTTTTCCAAACTCAGTCACCAACCTCTGCAGTTTCTCACTCGAATCACCCACTAAAGCTTTATCATCAGCGAACAACAACTGACTCTTCCCAGGCCCTCTCATCGCCAACAGACTGCATACTCGCCTCTCTCTCCAAAACTCTTGCATTTACCTCCCTAATCACCCCATCCATAAACAAACTAAACAACCATAGGGAGATCACAAATCCCTGCCGTAGACCGACATTCACTGGGAAATGATTCACTCTCCTCTCTTCCTACTCGCACAATTGTCTTACATCCTTGGCTAAAACTTTCACTTCTAGCAAGTTACCTCCAACACCATATACTTTTACGACCTTCCACAAAGCATCTCTATCAACTCTATCATATGCCTTCTCCAGATCCATATATGCCACATACAAATTCATCTGTTTCCTAAGTATTTCTCACATACATTCTTCAAAGCAAACACCTGATCCACACATCCTCTACCTCTTCTGAAACCACACTGCTCTTCCCAAATCTGATGCTCTGTACATGCCTTCACCCTCTCAATCAATACCCTCCCATATAATTTCCAAGGATACCTAACAAACTTATGCCTCTGTAGTTTCAACACTCACCTTTATCCCCTTTACCTTTGTACAGTGGCACTATGCAAGCATTCCGCCAATTCTCAGGCACTTACCGTGGTCCATTCATACATTGAATATCCTTACAAACCAATCAACAACACAGTCACCTCTTTTTTCTAATAAATTCCACTGTAGTACCATTCAAACCCGCCGCCTTCCCACATTTCATCTTCCACAAAAACTTCACTGCCTCTATTCTCTTAGCCATCCATTCTACCTGAACCAGTTACTTCGCACTCCACCCTGACCAAAACACCCTATATCTGCCACTCTATCATCAAACTCATTCAACAACCCTTCAAAATACTCATTCCATCTCCTTTTCACTTCATTACTACCTGTTATTACTTCCCCTCTTGCTCCTTTCACTGATGGTCCTATTTGCTCCCTTGTGTTACGCACGTTATTTACCTCCTTCCAAAACATTTTTTTTTCCTGAAGTTTGATGATATTCTCTCACCCGAACTCTCATTTGCCCTCTTATTCAACCCTTGCACCATTCTCGACCTCCTGGCGCTTTCTTTTATACATCTCTCATTAATTTGCACTCCTTCCTTGCAAGTCCAGACGCCTCTCTTTTCTCTGTCACTAACAGCTTTACTACCCATTCTAATCTGCCCACCTCCCACCTTTCTCATGCCACAGGCATCTTTTGCACAAGCCATCACTGCTTCCCTAAGTACATGCCATTCCTCATCCACTCCCCTCACGTCATTTGCTCTCACCTTTTGCCATTCTGCACTCAGTCTCTCCTGGTTCTTCCTCACACAAGTCTTCTTTCCAAGCTCGCTTACTCTCACCACTCTCTTCACCCCAACAGTCTCTCTTCTTTTTGAAAACCTCTACAAATATTCACCTTCGCCTCTACAAGATAGTGATCAGACATACCTCCAGCTGCCCCTCCCAGCACACTAACATACAAAAGTTTCTCTTTTACAAGCCTATTAATTAACATGTAATCCAATAATGCCCTTTAACCATCTATCCTACTCACATACGGATACTTATGTATATATATATATATATATATATATATATATATATATATATATATATATATATATATATATATATATCTTTTTAAGCTTGGTATTCACAATCACCAGTCTTTTTTCAGCACACAAATTCACAATCTCTTCACCATTTCTATTCACAACACTGACCACCCCATGTATCTCAACTATACTCTCAACTGCCACATTACTCACCTTCGCATTTAAATCACCCATCACTAAAACCCGGTCTCGCGTATTAAAGCTGCTGACACACTCACTCAGCTGCTCCCAAAACACTTGCCTCTCATGATCTTTCTTCTCATGACCAGATACATAGGCACCAATAATCACCCATCTCTCTCCATCCACTTTCAGTTTTACCCACATCAATGCAGAATTTACTTCATTACACTATGTCACATACTCCCACAACTCCTGCTTCAGGAGCAGTGTTACTTCCTTAGCTCTTGTCCTCTCACCAACCCTTGGCTTTACATCTAAGACTTTACCAAATCACTCCATCCCTTTACCCTTGAGCTTGGTTTCACACGGAGCCAAAACATCCACGTTTCTTTCCTCAAACATACCACCTATCTCTCCTTTCTTCTTTTCTTGGTTACATACATGCATTTTCAGATACCTCAATTTAAGCCTTCGAGGAGGATGAGCACTTCCCGCTTGACTCCTTCTTCTGTTACCCCTTTTAGAATTTGAAATACCAGGTAGAGAGGGTTTTGAACCCCCCGTTCCCGTCCCCTTTAGTCGCCTTCTATGACACGCGGGGAATTCGTGGAAAGTATCTTGTATGAAAAAAAAAAAAAAAAAAATATATATATATATATATATATATATATATATATATATATATATATATTATATATATAACAATAAGAAAAAGAGAGAGAGAGAGAGAGAGAGAGAGAGAGAGAGAGAGAGAGAGAGAGAGAGAGAGAGAGAGAGAGAGAGGTGTTACTGGACTCTATCCGCTCGAGGTTACAACGCGAGTGAAAAGTTTCTTTGGCGAGGCTGTATCAGTGGGAGTGTAGTCTCCTTAAAGAACTTTTTACTCAAACGGAGTCCACTCTTTCCTTGAACTGAAGTTGGGCACAGTTGGAGCTGCTGGCAAAGGGTTCACAAGGGCATGGGAAAAAGTGGAACAGTAAGGAACAACCCGGAATGGAGTTAACTAAAGTAATATTCAGGAAGAAAACGTAGGACAAGTTCTGTCTGGTGAAGTTCATAATGGTATGGATCATTCTTTTATTGTGATGATTTCTATCCCGTTCTGGCCAAAAACCTCTAACTCCAGTAATATGAGGTCTCATGACGTACTACATAAATGACTTTGACGTACGCAATGGTAAGAAAACCTCCATCACATCCACCTTTCAGAACTGTTTCCCAGCTCTAGGTGGTATGGTTCACAGATCAGTCCGAGACACTCGGTTCTGAATACCTGAGCTGCCAGACTGATACACATGACTTGTATGAACACAGTCTGTACAGTGCTATGAAGCACTCGCCTAACCTGCCTTTGAAACCCTTCCAGACTCCATATTGCTATACATGTCGGAGATTCGAGCCGGACTGTAGGTTTAGAGGAAAGTTTGGTGGCTTTCTTCCTAATTATGATGTAGATATCATACATCGAAGTAATGGTTACCATTCTAACACAGCTGAGACCCAGAGACCCTGGTGTTATGGGCCGATTTGTCAGTAATGATCACATGTGTCATTTTTGTTTTGTTGGGTTTAACGGCCAGTGACCGTATAAGCAAGGTCATTAGGCCTGCAACCCTCTTTGATTTTTGACTGTGTAAAGTCCCTACATAATAATCACATCAACACCTATAAGTCCTGCCTAGTCCTATAGGGGAAAAAATAAAGATATATGAAAAAAATAAGACAAAAAATGGAAGAAAAGTTGGTAAGTGGTTATCGTGTGTCGACGTGGCAGCAAACACCAGCCAGTGGGCACAACATCCACTGGTGCAGCTGCCAGAACCACTGCGAAAAGATAGGATAGATAAGAGATAGTCGTCCACCATAACATAGAACATGTATGTAGAATATAATATACTAGCTTCGGCAACTCGTCAGCTGGACACCATAACGGAACCAACCTCAGGCCGAACCAGCCCCGATCCTGGCCAGCAGCATAATGAGCAAATTGCTTCGCCCACCACACAACAACCAGCCCAGAGCGAAAGCAGCCACACCCCGAAGTCAGCTCTGGCACTGAGTCGAACCAACGAACCACCTTATATCATCTTGATTATTATTTCCGTTTCCTTGCGAAAGATAAACAATTGGTTAATGATGTTGTTGTCATCACCAAGTAGGTTGTAGATGCTGAAGTTGGTTTTTTGTTTTTTCAGATAATTGATCAGCTTCTTCCTGTTTTCACGATGTTTCGTACACTGTGTGAGGAAGGGGTGTATTGTCAGATTGGATCGGTAGGTTTCGCATCTTGCTGAAAAGTTTCGGTTCATATATGGTTGTAGGTGGGTATTGTAGGTACAGTTGAGACGTGGACTGGCCAGGACGACTTCCTCTTTTCTATTCTTCCTGTACCACCAGGTCGTCCAGTCCGCTACTTGTGGTTTATATTTGCTTGGTATAGTCAGGCTGGTCCACTGCCTCTGCCACAGAAGAAATACTGAATTTTTTCCCAAGGAAAGGCAGGACCCCAGCTGCCGAGGGATCGGGACGACCTCCTCGAGTTGTGAGGTCAACTTAGCCAACCGGTCTGCCTGGTCATTGCCGTTAATATTGCACCCCATCAGGCATCCAAATCCAGATGATATCTTTAATACATGAATTTAGTGTATCAATGATGTTGCCCAGAATTTCATTTGACTCGGTATAACCCGACTTTATAGCTTTAAGAGCTGACAATGAAATGGCTAAAATGATTGATTTAATATGAATTGAATTCATTATATAATCTATGGTCTTATCAATAGCAAATGGTTCCGCGCAGAAAACAGATGGTTCGGTAGCTTGTACCTAAGAGAACATTTCCTTCTACCACACACTTGCACCCACACACTCACCTGTCTTGGAAGCCATCTGTGTAGAAGTGGACATATGATAAATGATCCATAATGACGTAACAGAATCGCTGGTGTACCTCACTCTCTAACGCGTTCCTTTTCCTCACAAGAAGCCAGTTGATCTTAATTCTTATTCTCGACTCCTCTCAAGGAGGTAGTTTGTTTCTAACTAACGTGTCCACTTCTTGCACCTCCGCACCAGATTCCTCACTTAGGAAGTGTATTCTGAGGGCCAGGGGCCTGACGCCCTTACGGACGAGCTGTTCGTGTTGTTGTGCCAGGCGACAGGCAGTAGTCTCCTGGCCATCACAATACCACACTTGAACGTTAACTCATCTCGCCGCAGCCGGAGAGGAGGTACGTTAGCCTCAACTTCCACTCGCGGAACTCTGGTACATGACAGAGCTCCAAGACACATTCGCAGACCTTTATTCTACAATACATCCAACCTTCTCAAGGTATAGTCGCTCGCCGAAGTATATACCTGAGAGCCATAGTCTAGTTTACTTTTAATAATGGCCTTGTACAATATTAATAAAGATCTCCTGTCAACTCCCCAAAATGAACCCAAGAGATATTTAAGAATATTCAACCGTTTATTACAATTTATGATAAAGAAAGTCAATGTGTTTTTCCAATTCAATCTTCGGTCAAAATGTAACCCTAGAAATCTTACGTTATTACAAAAGGGAATCGGGTTGTTGTCTAATTTTAGCTGCTAATTTGGGATTTTATTTTTACGGGTAAAAACAACCGCGACACTTTTAGCTGGTGGAAACTTAAATCCCCATTGTAGCGCCCAACGTTGAACGGACTCAAGTGTAACTTGAATCCGCTCAGTTGAAAATTGTGCATTAGGCGAAGATGTGCCACATTACACAATCATCAGCATAACGTGAGTATTTAAGGTTTCGAGGGACGGAAGCTGGAGACACAATATCATTAATCATAATATCAAATAATGTTGGGCTCAGAACGCTGCCTTGCTGCACCCCGTTTTCCTGGACAAATATGTCCGAGATCACGTTTGATGCAGTAAGCTTGACACCGAATGTTCTGTCGTGTACGAAATTTTTGATAAAAACAGGTAGAGAACCTCTTAAACCAATAGCATAAAGTTTGCTTAAGATTCCGTTTCGCCATGTCATGTCAAAGGCTTTTTCCAAATCTAAAAAAACTGCAATTAAAAAAATCTCTTTATAAAAGTATCTTAAATGTTATGTTCTAAATTCATTAAATGATCCATTGTGCTTCTGTGTTGACGGAATGCACACTGTTGATCACTCAATAAGTTCTACGATTGTAATAAAAAAGATAAGCCTTTTATTAACCATTCTGTCCATGACCTTACAAATACAGTTCGTCAATGCAATACGTCGAAACGAGTTGATATTCGTAAGGCGTTCAGAACCTTTTGGGATGGAGATGACGTGCGCAAAGTGCCATGAGTTTGGAAACGTTCGAGACGTCCAAATCTTAATGTACATTGCTAACAGCTTAGTCAGGTTGGCCTGACTAAGATGCTGAATCATCTCGTAGGTTATCCCGCTGGGTCCTGGGCTGGAACCTTTACAGGGTTTCAGGGCAAGAAGTAATTCCTTAAGGATAAGTGTATTATTGTATGGCATATTTTCATCTTCTGTGGCAAAGTCAGTCACTGTCTGCTCGGCCTGACGTTTGTGGTGTAAAAACCGTCGATCGTAATTGGCCGAGCTGCTTATGTCTGATAATCTCCCGGCGATAGCGGTGGTTATGTCAACTGGGTCGTCTATGATGCCGTCTTGCGTGGTGAGTTGAGGGATGGATGGTTGTTTGTATTTTCTGGTCATTTTCTTTATCTTGGACCAGACGTGACTGCTGGGTGTGTCTTTACTGACAGTTGAAACTTAGCCACACCAGGAGTCTATGTTGTCTTGTCGTATAGTTCTTGCCTGAACCCTCGCTTGTTTATATACAATGAAGTTGTTATCTGAGACGCTTTGTCGATAATCCTGTATCTCCTATTGCGCTCACGCAGTGCATTCCGGCAATCTGGTGTCCACCAAGGAACTCTGTGCTTTGTGGATATTGTAGTGATCTTAGGAATAGAGGTCTCAGCAGCCCTGAGGATGGTATTGGTTACAATATTGACCTGTGTGTCAATGTCATCTCCGGATATATCTAAGACGGCTTATCTTGAGAATGACCCCCAGTCTGCTTTCTTATAATTGAATGTAATCGTAGACGTTCTGGTAATATTGTCGTATGTATACGAAAGACAGATTGGGAAGTGGTCACTTCCCAAGGAGTCGTCATAAGTACCCAGGTGATGTCATTTAGTATATCTGGGGATGACAAAGATAGGTCGATGGCTGAGATGTTTCCTGTCCGATCATCTACACGAGTTCCACCACCATCGTTCACAAGAGCGAGATCAGAACTGATGATATAACTTACCATTTGTTTCCCACGAGAGGCTGCCCGTATACTTCCCCACTGATGATGATGAGCGTTGAAGCCTCCGAGAATTAGTTTTGTGTGGAGTAATTTACTAAAGAGCAAGCGAACTCATCATCATCATCAAGTGCATTAGAACCGGGACAGTAAATTGAACAAATGGCCAGGTACGTATTATCAAATTTTACTCTACATGCGACAGCTTCTAGAGTAGAATCTAAGGTCAGTCCTGCATGGGGTAAACTTTGATGTACATAAATGGCTACCATATGATCTTCATCTCTTCTATACGTGTGATAGTTGTCTAAAACATCACAATCTTCGACTGTGCTGTTCAGATTGGTCTCTTGTATACCAATGACCTATACAGTGCAAGCAACAGTGATAGTTGTGCTTGCTTATTCCTAAGAGTATACAATACTACTGAATGATATTGAATGCGTTGGTTTAAGATTTCTTTATCCGGCCAGCTTTGTGAGCACTTTTTTCTTTTACTTGAGCGAGTCCAAGGGGGAACGGGATCGGCTCCTGATAGTGGAGACGGTATTGTCGTCCATCGATTCCATCGAGGAAGACTTCATCGAGGAAGACCTCCTCACTGGAGCCACAGGAACGACGAAGTGCCACATAGTTTCTTCTGAAAGTTTTACAAATCTCATCTTGTCCGCTTTCACATTCTCGGGTCGAACAGAGCAGGTGGCTGTGGAATACGAGTCTTTGCCGGTAGTATCGTCAGAGTCGGTGTCAGTGTCGGTGTGATTCGTTATGGGTTCGTCTGGAGTGGTGGGTCATGGTGCAGCAGTTGGCGTTGTCTGCGTGGCAGTTGTGACCATGACCGGCTTACATTTCAATACCAGAGCAGAGGACTCATTAGGTTTGGGAGTCTCGTGAGTCTCCTTCACCCTCTTCCTTGCTTCACCATATGAAATGTTCTCTTTTGCCTTAACTGCGCAGACTTCCTTCTCACACTTGTACCGAGGACATTCTCGGTACGAGCTTGGGTGGTTGTCACCACAGTTAACGCAAAGTACCACCTTGGCCGTACAATTGTCAGCAACAATGGTCCTCGCTGGCACACTTTCCACATCGAGCTGAAAGAGTACAGAACTTTTCACCATGACCAAACCTTTGACAATTAAAGCATCGCAAGGGGTTCGGTATGTAAGGTCTTACAGCTACCTTAACCTAACCTACGGCAATTTTGATTTTCCGAAAGTTAGAGTGATCAGGTGGGTTCTACGTCGCTCGCCGTCAATAAGCTTTATCATAGATCTAGCTGCGATCACTTCCTCGTCTGGAAGTTCCTTTACTATGTCGTCCTCACTCATGCCCATGACATCATGACACAAGATTACTCCTCTGCATGAGTTCATGGTCACCGGAATGGAAGCTACATCATAGTAAACATGAAACTTTCTCAGCTTTAGCAAGACTGCAACTTGATTTGATGACTTAACTTTAACAAGAAGGTCACCACTAGCCAGTTTCCTTACAATCTCAACAGCACGAACTTGGCCGTCAATCAGTTTCTTGATGAGGAAGGGATTGAGGGAAGCTGGGGTTGTTGAACCGGTCGCATATAACATTACAAATTCTGCATTTTTGGACTTTATGTCCATCGTGGGTCAGTTACCAGCACTACCCCCTACGGGAGTATTGGTTGGCTTGCTAGAGTCCATACCAGTAGGGCTAGGCCCACTGGCGTACCACCCCACACAAAAGGTACTTTCAACACCTTACTTCTCGCAAAAAAATACAAGGCAGCTGATCAGATAGAAAAGCGCCCTAGAGTAGGGCCGGCCGGACGTACCAAGCTGGGTGGAGTTCTCCTGCGGTCACCTCTTAATTGGGCCACCTCTTAATTGGATCACCAGCCTTCGTGAGATGTACCAGTGGCCCAGCAACACCAGAAACACCGGTCAACACTCACTTGCCTGTAAACGCTAAGAGAGAAGAGTAAACACACAGATAATAAACACAAATAAGATTTAAGGGAGGGAATGGGGAAATGCTTCACTAAGCTAAAGAGCTAAGACAAGCCAAAAAAAAAAAGGCAAATAAGGGAAACCCTCTTTTACCAGTTCTTGCGTGTGTCATTTTAAGTGAGCTGCGACCTGATGAACGGGTGTTCCGAGATCTTTTAGTTCTGGAAGAAAAAAATAAGAAGAAAGATTTGTAGCCAGATCGGGTTGAGAATGATTATGGTTAGAAAGATAATCTTCACGTTTATGAATTTCTCCACGATGTATATGGTGTCTCACATTATTATCCTTGATCTTATCATTATCATTTATAGTAAAGTTTTCTTCTGGACTATACCCTGCTGTTGCGGGTTTAAAAAAAAAAGAGATTGGTATGCTTGGATCAATGGTAATAGGGGTCAGAATTAATGGCAATACTGCTTCTATACAAAAGAAGAGAGAAAAACGTATTTGCTATTATAGAATATGAAAACAAATAGACGATTTAGAGAGAAATACAGCAAAAGTACCTGTATATACATCGATGAAAAACAGCAGAAATTTCAGAGAAGTGTATTGAAAGATGCACCTACAACGGTGATTATTAACGTGATTGTGATGGTATAGGTTAGGAGAACTGAAAGAGTGAATTATTAGAGATAAGCAATTTTTAAAGTACAATTATGGTCAAATGAAAATATATACAAGAGATACTCCTTAAAATTTAGAGAAAATGATTCAACGTACGATAAGAAAACGTAGTAGTACCATATACTATGGCTAAATGACTTCCATCCATTTGTTGACTTCATGTATCAGTCTTATTCCATGCAGTGTGAACAGGGCCGGTTTATCCATAAGTATGATAAGGCTGCTGTCTCTGATCATATTTTCTAGGGCATCGAAAGGACAGAGAACTAAGAGTGAAAATAAGCTAAACGCTACAAAGGCAAGAGACTTGGCGACGCAATTTTACAGACAACTAGTGACAAAGAAGTCTTCAGAGTCTATACGCTCTTCAGAATCACTAACAAAGTGAAGGGAGCATAATGATATCGTATCAAAGCTTATTTTGACACTGATAATGTCTTTAATATCTTAATAAACTGTGAAAATAATGCATCAAGTTCTCAAATCAGCGGTGCTCTCAGATGCGTTTGCTAGGAATATTCACTCAGGAGACCACACAGCAGATTTCACGAAGAAAACTTTCAAGTTTGTTGAATATCCAATTGTGTCATACATGTTTCTTTTCTTTCATACGTGGTCTTCGTTTCCTGTGATCGTGAGGCAGTGCCAAGAACAGAAAGCCACATTTAGGCCCCACAGACCTTTCCGTGGTTTCCACCAGCTACTTCACATGCCCTGGTTTAGTCCATTGATAGTTTGTCCTCCCCTGTATACTAAATCGATCCAATTCATTCTATCTCGTGCACAACTTTCACCCCCCCCTGCATGTTCAGTCCCTGAACAAGCAACATTTTTTCATTCCTTCCTTCCACCTTTAATTTCGTCTTACCTTTCCCCTTATTCCCTCCATTTCTGATACATGTATCCTTTTTGTCAGTCTCTCCTCACGCATTGTTTCCATGTTTCCTCATCATTTCAGAGCACTCTCTTCTCTCTTCAACTCTATCAAGCACATTCTTCTTATTGCTACATCTCTCTTAACCATTTATCACTTAGTCGATCCAATCACTTCATTTCATTTCCAACACATCCACCCGTCACCACACATTCTTCTATTTAGCCAATGCCTCGCATCCATCCAACAGCACTTGGACTACTGTGCCTTCAGACATACCCATTTCATTCCTCCCAGATTATGACCTCTATTTCCATACATTCCTCACTGCTTCCAGAACCATTGGCCCTTATCTGTCCTATGATTCACTTCTGCTGTCATGGATACATTCGCTGCCATGTCCACTCCCAGATATCTACAAGGCTTCACTTCTTGCAAATTTTCTCTATTTAAGCTTATTTTCCAACTGATATGTCCCTCAACCCTGCTAAACCTAATGACCTTACTTTTGTCTATGTTTACCTTCAAATTCCTCCCTTCACCTACGCTTCTAAAGTCAGTCACCAGCTTCTGCAATTTCTCACTCGAATCTACCACCAGTGCTTTGTCATCAGCGAACAACTGACTCACTTTTTAGACACCCCTTGTGTTAAGATGAGCAACATTGGACCGCACTTTGTTTGGTTTTTGATATTAGAGATGGAATACATGGGAGATGGGGTATTCCATTATCCCCAAGATGATAAGAAAGCTGGAAAGATTTCACAAAAGATTCTAGACAACACATATGCAGGTCTTATTTAATAAACAATGCTTGAAAGATAACCTGCTTCACCCTACGGACTACAAATTTGACTTTCTAAGAGTTAGTCATGAACCTCCCTCACCACCTCACCCATAAACAAATTAAACAACCATGGTGACATCACACACCCCTCCCGCAGACCCACTAAGTCACTCAAAATCAGTCATCCTCTTCTGTACCTGCTCGTACGCTCTCATTACTCCCTTGATAAAAACTTTTCACTGCTTCTAGTACCTTTCGTCCCATGCCATATATCTGCAAGACCTTCCATAAAACATCTCTACAAACCCTGTCATATGTTTTTTTCAGATCCACAGACGCCACATACAAATCCTTCTCTTTCTCTATGTATTTCTCACACACATTTCTTTAAGCAAACATTAGATCTACACATCCTCTACCACTTCTGAAACCACACTGCTCTTCCTCAGTCTGATGATCTGTACATGCCTTCACCCTCTTAATCAATACCCTCCCAAATAATTTCATAAGAATACTTAGCAAACTTATGCCTCCGTAGTTTGAACACTCACCTTCATCCCCTTTGCCTTTGTACAGTGGCACTATGCAGCATTTCGCCAATCCTCAGGCACTTCACTATGATCCATACATACACTGTATATCCTTACCAACCAGTCAGCAACACAGACACCCCCTTTTTTTATAATTCTCCTGCAATACAGTCCAAACCCGCCGCCTTGCCGGATTTCACCTTCCGCAAAGCTTTCACTATCTCTTTCTCTTAACCAAACCATTCTCTCTGACCCTCTCACTTCACACACCAACCCAAACGAAACACCCTATATCTGCCACTCTATCGTCAGACACATCAAACAACCCTTCAAAATACTCACTCCATCTCCTTCTCACTTCATTACTATCTGTTATTACTTCGTCACTTGCTCCCTTCAACGATGTTCCTATTTGTTCTCTTGTCTTGCGCACGTTATTTACCTCTTTCCAAAACATCTTTTCATTCTCCCTAAAATTTAATGATACTTTATTCACTCCAACTCTCATTTGTCCTCTTTATCAAACCTTGTACCTTTAACTTGACCTTCCGCTTTCTTTTATAAATCTCCCAGTCATGTGCACTCCATCCTTGCAAGTATCGTTCAAACGGTTCTCTTTTATCTTTCACTAACAACTTTACTTCTTCATCTCACCACTCACTACCCTTTCTAATCTTCCCAGCTCCCACCTTTCTCATGACAAACATATCTTTTGCGCAAGCCATTACTTCTTCCCTAAATACATCTCATTCCTCACCCACTCCCCTCACGTCATTTGCTCTCAACTTTTGCCATCTACACTCAATCTCTCCTGGTACTTCCTCACACAAGTCTCCTTTCCAAGTTCACTTACTTTCAAAACTATCTTCTCCCCAACATTCTGTGCTCTTTTTTGGAAACTACTAATCTTCACGTTCGCCTCCACAAAATAGTGATCAGACATCCCACCAGCTGCCCCTCTCAGCATATTAACATCCACAAGTCTCTTTTACAAGGCTGGCAATTAACATGTAATCCAATAATGCCCTCTGACCATCTATCCTACTCATATACGTAAACTTATGCATATCTCTCTTTTCGAACCAGGTATTCCCAATCACCAGTATTTTCTCAGCGAACAAGTCAACAAGATGTTTGAGGACAATATGTGATGTGAGGTGGTTTAATCGAATAAGTAATGAAAGGGTAAGAGAGATGTGTGGTAGTAAAAAGAGTGTGGTTGAGAGAGCAGAAGAGGTTGCACTGAAATAGTTTGGTCACATGGAGAGAATGATTAAGGAAAGTTTGACAAAGAGGATATATGTGTCAGAGGTCTCCGGAGGGAACGAGGAGAAGTGGGAGACCAAATTGAAGGTGGAAGGATGGAGTGAAAAAGATTTTCAGCCATTGGGGCCTGAACATGCAGGAGGGTGAAAGGCGTGCAAGAAATAGAGTGAAGTGGAATGATGTGGTATACCGGGGTCGACTGCTGTCATTGGATTTAACCAGGGCAAGTGAAGCGTCTGGGGTAAACCATGAAAAGTTATGTGGGGCCTGGAAGTGGAAAGAGAGCTGTGGTTTCGGTGCATTATACATGACAGCTAGAGACCGAGTGTGAACGAATGTGGCCTTTGTTGTCTTTTCCTATTACCACACATCTCTCTTACCCTTTCATTACTTACTCGATCAAACCATCTCACACCATATATTGTCCTCAAACATCTCATTTCCAACACATCCACCCTCCTCCGCACAACTCTAGCTATAGCCCACGCCTCGCAACCATATAACATTGTTGGAGCCACTATTCCTTCAAACATACATATTTTTGCTTTCCGAGGTAATGTTCTCGCCTTCCACACATTTTTCAACGCTCTCAGAGCTTTCGCCCCCTCCCCAACCCTGTGACTTACTTCGCTTCCATGGTTCCATCCACTGCCAAATCCACTCCCAGATATGAAGAACACTTCACTTCTCCATGTGACCAAACCATTCCGAAACACTCTCTTCTGCTCTCTCTACCACACTCTTTTCACTACCACACATCTCTCTTACCCTTTCATTACTTACTCGATCAAGCCACCTCACACGATATATTGTTCTCAAACATCTCATTTCCAACATATCCACCCTCCTCCGCACAACTCTATCTATAGCCTGCGCCTCGCAACCATATAACATTGTTGGAACCACTATTCCTTTAAACATACCCATTTTTGCTTTCCGAGATAATTTTCTCGTCCTCCACACATGTTTCAACGCTTCCAGAACTTTCGCCCCTCCTCCACCTGGTGTCTCATCCACAACAGACTGCATACTTGCCCCTTTCTCCAATGCTCTTGCATTCACCTCTCTAAAACCCCATCCATAAACAAATCAAACAACCATGAAGACATCATGCACCACTGCAGCAAACCGACATTCAATGAGAACCAATCACTTTCCTCTCTTCCTACTCGTGCACATGCCTTACATACTCGATAAGAACTATTTACTATTTTTAGCAACTTGCCTCCCACACCATATATTCTTAATACCTTCCACAGAGCATCTCTATCAACTCTACCATATGCCTTCTCCAGACTCAGTAAATGCTACATACAAATCCATTTGCTTTTTTAAGTATTTCTCACATACATTCTTCAAAGCAAACACTTGATTCACACATCCTTCTCCCACTTCTAAAACCACACTGCTTTTCCCCAATCTGCTGCTCTGTACTTGCTTTCACCCTCTCGATCAATACCCTCCCATATAATTTCCCTGGAATACTCAACAACCTTATACCTCTGTAATTCAAGCTCTCACCTTTATCTCCTTTGCCTCTGTACAATGGCGCTATGCCATAGACCCGCTGCCTTGTCGGCTTTCATCTTCCGTAAAACTTTTACTACCTCTTCTATATTTACCAAATCATTCTCCCTAACCGTCTCACTTCACACACCACCTCGACCAAAACACCCTGTACCTGCCACTCTATCATCAAAAGCATTCAACAAACCTTCAAAATAATCACTTCAACTCCTTCTCATATCACCACTACTTGTTATTACCTCCCCATTACCCCCTTCACCGATGTTACCATTTCTTCTCTTGTCTTACGCACTTTACTTACCTCCTTCCAAAACATCTTTTTATCCTCCCTAAAATTTGATGATACTCTCACCCCAACTCTCATATGGGAGAAAGAATACTTCCCACGCATTCCTCACGTGTCGTGGAAGGCGACTAAAGGGGACCGGAGCGGGGTGCTAGAAACCCTCGCCTCCTTGTATTTTAACTTTCTAAAAGGGGAAACAGAAGGAGTCACGCGGGGAGTGCTCATCCTCCTCGAAGACTCAGATTAGGGTGTCTAAAGGTGAGTGGATGTAACCAAGATGAGAAAAAAAGGAGAGATAGGTAGTATATTTGAGGAAAGAAGCCTGGATGTTATCGCTCTGAATGAAATGAGGCTCAAGGGCAAGAGAGAAGAGTGGTCTGGGAATGTTTTGGGAGTAAAGTCAGGGGTTGGTGAGAGGACAAGAGCAAAGGAAGGAGTAGCACTACTGCTGAAACAGGAGTTTTGGGAGTATGTGATAGAGTATAAGAAAGTAAGCTCTATATTGATATGGGTAAAACTGAAAGTGGATGGAGAGAGATGGGTGATTACTGGTGCATATGCACCTGGGCATAAGAAAGATCATGAGGCAAGTGTTTTGCGAGCAGCTGAGTGAGTGTGTTAGTAGTTTTGATGCACGAGATCGTGTTATAGTGATGGGTGATTTGAATGCAAAGGTGAGTAATGTGGCAGTTGAGGGAATAATTGGTGTACATAGGGTGAAGAGCTTGTAGAATTGTGTGCTGAAAAAGGACTGGTGATTGGGAATACCTGGTAGAAAGAGAGAGACATACATGAGTGTACGCATGTGAGTAGGAGAGATGGCCAGAGGCCGTTATTGGATTAGGTGTTAATTGATTGGCGCGTGAAAGAGAGACTTTTGGATGTTAATGTGCTGAGAGGTGCAACTGGAGGGATGTCTGATCTAATATTATCTTGTGGAGGCGAAGGTGAAGATTTGTAGAGGTTTTCAGAAAAGAAGAGAGAATGTTGGGGTGAAAAGAGTGGTGAGAGTAAGTGAGTTTGTGAAGGAGACTTGTGTGAGGAAGTACCAGGAGAGACTGAGTACAGAATGGAAAAAGGTGAGAACAAAGGACGTAAGAGGAGTGGGGGAGGAATGGGATGTATTTAGGGAAGCAGTGATGGCTTGTGCAAAAGATGCTTGTGGCATGAGAAGCGTGGAAGGTGAGCAGATTACAAAGGGTAGTGAGTGGTGGGATGAAGAAGTAAGATTATTAGTGAAAGAGAAGAGAGAGGCATTTGGACGATTTTTGCAGGGAAATAGTGGAAATGACTGAGAGATGTATAAAAGAAAGAGGCAGGAGGTCAAGAGAAAGGTGCAAGAGGTGAAAAAGGGGGCGAATGAGAGTTGGGGTGAAAGAGTAATATTAGATTTTAGGGAGAATAAGATGTTTTGGAAGGAGGTAAATAAAGTGCGTAAGACAATATAACAAATGGGAACTTCGGTGAAGGGGGCTGATGGGGAGGAAATAACAAGTAGTGATGATGTGAGAAGGAGATGGAGTGAGTATTTTGAAGGGTTGTTGAAAGTTAGATGATAGAGTGGCAGATATTGGGTGTTTTGGTCGAGGTGGTGTGCGAAGTGAGCGGGTTATGTATATATATATATATATATATATATATATATATATATATATATATATATATATATATATATATACATATATATATATATATATATATATATTATATATATTATCCCTGGGGATAGGGGAGAAAGAATACTTCCCACGTATTCCCTGCGTGTCGTAGAACGCGACTAAAAGGGAAGGGAGCGGGTGGCTGGAAATCCTCCCCTCTCGTTTTTTTTTAATTTTCCAAAAGAAGGAACAGAGAAGGGGGCCAGGTGAGGATATTCCCTCTAAGGCCCAGTCCTCTGTTGATAACGCTACCTCGCTAATGCGGGAAATGGCGAATAGTACGAAAGAAAGAATATATATATATATATATATATATATATATATATATATATATATATATATATTTATTTATTTTGCTTTGTCGCTGTCTTCCGCGTTTGCGAGGTAGCGCAAGGAAACAGACGAAAGGAATGGCCCAACCCACCCCCATACACATGTATATACATACAAGTTCACACACGCAAAATACATACCTATACATCTCAATGTACACATATATATACACACACAGACACATACATATATACACATGCACACAATTCACACTGTCTGCCTTTATTCATTCCCATCGCCACCTCGCCACACATGGAATACCATCCCCCTCCCCCCTCATGTGTGCGAGGTAGCGCTAGGAAAAGACAACAAAGGCCCCATTCGTTCACACTCAGTCTCTAGCTGTCATGCAATAATGTCCGAACCACAGCTCCCTTTCCACATCCAGGCCCCACACAACTTTACATGGTTTACCCCAGACGCTTCACATGCCCTGATTCAATCCACTGACAGCACGTCAACCCCGGTATACCACATCGATCCAATTCACTCTATTCCTTGCCCGCCTTTCACCCTCCTGCATGTTCAGGCCCCGATCACTCAAAATCTTTTTCACTCCATCTTTCCACCTCCAATTTGGTCTCCCACTTCTCCTCGTTCCCTCCACCTCCGACACATATATCCTCTTGGTCAATCTTTCCTCACTCATTCTCTCCATGTGCCCAAACCATTTCAAAACACCCTCTTCTGCTCTCTCAACCACGCTCTTTTTATTTCCACACATCTCTCTTACCCTTACATTACTTACTCGATCAAACCACCTCACACCACACATTGTCCTCAAACATCTCATTTCCAGCACATCCATTTTATTTCATTATTTTATTTTCCTTTGTCGCTGTCTCCCGCGTTTGGGAGGTAGCGCAAGGCATTATTGGTGCCTATGCCCCTGGGCATGAGAAGAAAAATCATGAGTGGCAAGTGTTTTGGGAGCAGCTGAGTGAGTATGTTAGCAATTTTGATGCACGAGACCGGGTAATAGTGATGGGTGATTTGAATGCAAAGGTGATTAATGTGGCAGTTGAGTGAATAATTGGTGTACATGGGGTGTTTAGTGTTGTAAATGGAAATTGTGAAGAGCTTGTAGATTTATATGCTGAAAAGGGACTGGTGATTGGGAATACCTGGTTTAAAAAGAGAGATATACATAAGTATACGTATGAAGTAGGAGAGATGGCCAGAGAGCGTTATTGGATTACGTGTTAATTGATAGGCGCGTGAAAGAGAGACTTTTGGATGTGAATGTGCTGAGAGGTGCAACTGGACGGATGTCTGATCATTATCTTGTGGAGGCGAGGGTGAAGATTTGTAGAGGTTTTCAGAAAAGAAAAGAGAATGTTGGGGTGAAAAGAGTGGTGAGAGTAATTGAGCTTGGGAAGGAGACTTGTGTGAGGAAGTACCAGGAGAGACTGAGTACAGAATGGAGAATGGTAAGAACAAAGGACGTAAGAGGAGTTGGGAAGGAATGGGATGTACTTAGGGAAGCAGTGATGGCTTGTGCAAAAGATGCTTGTAGCGTGGGAAGCGTGGGAGGTGGGCAGATTAGAAAGGGTAGTGAGTGGTGGGATGAAGAAGTAAGATTATTAGTGAAAGAGAAGAGAGAGGCATTTGGACGATTTTTGCAGGGAAATGATAAGAATGACTCGAGATGTATAAAAGAAGGAGGCAAGAGGTCAAGTGAAAGGTTCAAAAGAGGGCAAATGAGAGTTAGAGTGAGAGAGTATCATTAAATTTTAAGGAGAATAAAATGATGTTTTAGAAGGAGGTAAATAAAGTGCGTAAGACAATGGAACGAATGGGAACTTCAGTGAAGTGGGCTAATGGGGAGGTGATAACAAGTAGTGGTGATGTGAGAAGGAGATAGAGTGAGCATTTTGAAGGTTTGTTGAATGCGTTTGATGATGGAGTGGCAGATACAGGGTGTTTTGGTAGAGGTGGTGTGCAAAGTGAGAGGGTTAGGGAGAATGATTTGGTAAACAGGGAAGAGGTAGTAAAAGCTTTGCGGAAGATGAAAGCCGGCAAGGCAGCGGGTTTGCATATTATTGCAGTGGAATTCATTAAAAAAAGGGGGTGACTGTATTGTTGACTGGTTGGTAAGGATATTTAATGTATGTATGACTCATGGTGAGGTGCCTGAGGACTGGCGGAATGCTTGCGTAGTGCCATTGTACAAAGGCAAAGGGGATAAGAGTGAGTGCTCAAATTACAGAGGTATAAGTTTGTTGAGTATTCCTGGGAAATTAATGGGAGGGTATTGATTAAGAGGGTGAAGACATGTACATAGCATCAAATTGGGGAAGAGCAGTGTGGTTTCGGAAGTGATAGAGGATGTGTGGATCAGGTGTTTGCTTTGAAGAATATATGTGAGAAATACATAGGAAAGCAAATGGATTTATATGCAGCATTTATGGATCTGGAGAAGGCATATGATAGGGTTGATAAAGATGCTCTTTGGAAGGTATTAAGAATATATGGTGTGGGAGATAAGTTGGTAGAAGCAGAGTAAAGTTTTTATCGAGGATGTAAGGAATGTGTACGTGTAGGAAGAGAGGAAAGTGATTGGTTCTCAGTGAATGTAGGTTTGTGGCAGGGGTGCGTGATGTCTCCATGGTTGTTTAATTTGTTTATGGATGGGGTGGTTAGGGAAGTGAATGCAAGAGTTTTGGAAAGAGGGGCAAGTATGCAGTCTGTTGTGGATGAGAGAGCTTGGGAAGTGAGTCAGTTGTTGTTCGCTGATGATACATCGCTGGTGGCTGATTCGGGTGAGAAACTGCAGAAGCTGGTGACTGAGTTTGGTGAAGTGTGTGAAAGAAGAAAGTTGAGAGAAAATGTGAGTAAGAGGAAGGTTATTAGGTACAGTAGGGTTGAGGGACAAGTTAATTGGGAGGAAAGTTTGAATGGAGAAAAACTGGAGGAAATGAAGTGTTTTAGATATCTGGGAGTGGATTTGGCAGCGGATGGAACCATGGAAGCGGAAGTAAATCATAGGGTGGGGAAGGGCCGAAAGTTCTGGAAGCGTTGAAAAATGTGTGGAGGTCGAGAATGTTATCTTGAAAAGCAAAAATGGGTATGTTTGAAGGAATAGTGGTTCCAACAATGTTACATGGTTGCGAGGCGTGGGCAATAGATAGAGACGTGTGGAGGAGGGTGGATGTGCTGGAAATGAGATGTTTAAGGAGAATCTGTGGTGTGAGGAGGTTTCATCGAGTAAGCAATGAAAGGGTGAGAGAGATGTGTAGTGATATAAAGAGTGTGGTTGAGAGAGCAGAAGAGGGTGTTTTGAAATGGTTTGGTCACATGGAGAGAATGAGTGAGGAAAGATTGACAAAGAGGATATACGTGTCAGAGGTGGAGGGAACGAGGAGAAGTGGGAGACCAAACTGGAAGTGGAAAGATGGAGTGAAAAAGATTTTGAGTGATCGGGGCCTGAACATGCAGGAGGGTGAAGGCGTGCAAGGAATAGAGTGAATTGGAACGATTGAACCACGGCATGTGAAGCGTCTGGGGTAAACCATGGAAAGTTTTGTGGCGCCTGGATGTGGAAAGGGAGCTGTGGTTTCGGTGCAATATACATGACAGCTAGAGACAAAGTGTGAACGAATGTGGCCTTTGTTGTCTTTTCCAGCGCTACCTCGCGCACATGCGGGGGGAGGGGGTGGCGACGGGAATGAATAAGGACAGACAGTATGAATTATGTACATGTGTATATGTGAGATGTATAGGTATGTATATGTGATGTGTGTGGACGTGTATGTATATACATGTGTATGTGGGTGGGTTGGGCCATTCTTTCCTGTGTTTCCTTGCGCTACCTCGCTAACGCGGGGGACAGCGACAAAGCAAAATAAATAACTATATATATATATATATATATATATATATCCCTGGGGGATAGGGGAGAAAGAATGCATCCCACGCATACAAACCTCCAACAGCCAGGATCGAACCCGAGACCCCTGTGCAACAGGCGGGAGCGCTACGGCTAGGCTATGATCGCCCCTAATAGGGAAATGACTATTCGAATACTATATACTCGAATACCCTTCGTCTCACGTTGGTGAGCAGCGGGTTCTACACTGGTCTCTTCCCATCAGGCCCACACAGTCAACAGATAGCATTTTACAGAACCTATCCACTACAGTACCATCCAAACCCACTGCCTTGCCGGCTCTCATCTTCCGCAAAGCTTTTACTACCTCTTCTCTGTTTACCAAATCATTCTCCCTAACCCTCTAACTTCGCACACCACCCCGACCAAAACACCTTATATCTGCTACTCTATCATCAAACACATTCAACAAACATTCAAAATACTCACTCCATCTCCTTCTCACATCACCACTACTTGTTATTACCTCCTCATTTGCCCCCTTCAACGATGTTCCCATTTGTTCTCTTGTCTTTCGCACTTCATTTACCTCCTTCCAAAGCATCATTTTATTCTCCCTAAAATTTAATGATACTCTCTCACCCCAACTCTCATTTCCCCTCTTTCTCACCTCTTGCACCTTTCTCTTGGCTTCCTGCCTCTTTCTTTTATACATCTCCCAGTCATTTGCATTATTTCCCTGCAAAAATCGTTAGAATTCCTCTCTCTTCTCTTTCACTAATAATCTTACTTCTTCATCCCACCACTCACTACCCTTTCTAATCTGTCCACCTCCCACACTTCTCATGCCACAAGCATCTTTTGTGCAAGTCATCACTGCTTCCCTAAATACATCCCATTCCTCCCCCACTCCCCTAATGTCACACAAGTCTCCTTCCCAAGCTCACTTACTCTTACCACTCTCTTCACCCCAATATTATTCTTTTCTGAAAACCTCTACAAATCTTCACCTTCGCCTCCACAAGATAATGATCAGACATCCCTCAGTTGCACCTCTCAGCACATTAACATCTTAAAGTCTCTCTTTCACTCGCCTATGAATTAACGCGTAATCCAATAATAGGGAAATGACTATTCGAATACTATGGTCTCTCTCCTACTCTCATACGTATACTTATGTATATGTCTCTTTTTAAACAATGTATTCCGAATCACCAATCCTTTTTCAGCACACAAGTCTACAAGATCTTTATCATTTCCATTTACAACACTGAACACCCCATGTACACCAATTATTCCCATCAACTGCCACATTAGTCACTTTTGCATTCAAATCACCCATCACTATAACCAAGTCTCGTGCATCAAAACTACTAACACTCACTCAGCTGCTCCCAAAACACTTGCCTTTCATGATCTTTCTTCTCATGCCCAGGTGCATATGCACCAATAATCACCCATCTCTCTCCATCAACTTTCAGTTTTACCCATATCAATACAGAGTTTACTTTCTTACACTCTATCACATACTCTCACCACTCCTGTTTCAGGAGTAACGGTAGTCCTTCCCCTGCTCTTGTCCTCTCACCAACCCCTGACCTTAATCCCAAAATATTCCCGAACCACTCTTCCCATTTACCTTTGAGCTTCGTTTCACTCAGAGCCAAAACATCCAGGTTTCCTTTCCTCAAACATACTATCCTATCTCTCTTTCTTTTCATCTTGGTTACATCCACACACATTTAGACACCTCACGCATTCCTCACGTGTCGTAGAAGGCGACTAAAGGGGACGGGAGCGGCTCATCCCCCTCGAAGGCTCAGACTGGGGTGTCTAAATGTGTGTGGATGTAACCAAGATCAGTGTTGGGGATGAGAGAGCTTGGGAAGTGAGTCAGTTGTTGTTCGCTGATGATACAGCGCTGGTGGCTGATTCATGTGAGAAACTGCAGAAGCTGGTGACTGAGTCTGGTAAAGTGTGTGAAAGAAGGAAGTTAAGAGTAAATGTGAATAAGAGCAAGGTTATTAGGTACAGTAGGGTTGAGGGTCAAGTAAATTGGGAGGTAAGTGTGAATGGAGAAAAACTGGAGGAAGTAAAGTGTTTTAGATATCTGGGAGTGGATCTGGCAGCGGATGGAACCATGGAAGCGGAAGTGAATCATAGGTTGGGGGAGGGGGCGAAAATCCTGGGAGCCTTGAAGAATGTGTGGAAGTCGAGAACATTATCTCCGAAAGCAAAAATGGGTATGTTTGAAGGAATAGTGGTTCCAACAATGTTGTATGGTTGCGAGGCGTGGGCTATGGATAGAGTTGTTCGCAGGAGGGTGGAAGTACTGGAAATGAGATGTTTGAGGACAATATGTGATGTGAGGTGGTTTGATCGAGTAAGTAATGTAAGGGTAAGAGAGATGTGTGGAAATAAAAAGAACGTGGTTGAGAGAGCAGAAGAGGGTGTTTTGAAATGGTTTGGGCACATGGAGAGAATGAGTGAGGAAAGATTGACCAAGAGGATATATGTGTCGGAGGTGGAGGGAACGAGGAGAAGGGGGAGACCAAATTGGAGGTGGAAAGATGGAGTGAAAAAGATTTTGAGTGATCGGGGCCTGAACTTGCAGGAGGGTGAAAGGCGGGCAAGGAATAGAGTGAATTGGAACGATGTGGTATACCGGGGTCGACGTGCTGTCAATGGATTGAATCAGGGCATGTGAAGCGTCTGGGATAAACCATGGAAAGTTTTGTGGGGCCTGGATGTGGAAAGGGAGCTGTGGTTTCGGGCATTATTGCATGAAAGCTAGAGACTGAGTGTGAACGAATGGGGTCTTTGTTGTCTTTTCCTAGCGCTACCTCGCACACGTGAGGGGGGGAAAGGGATGTTATTCCATGTGTGGCGAGGTGGCAATGGGAATGAATAAAGGCAGACAGTGTGAATTGTGTGCATGTGTATATATGTATATGTCTGTGTGTGTATGTATATGTGTAAATTGAGATGTAGGGGTATGTATATTTGCGTGTGGGGACGTGTATGTATATACATGTGTATGGGGGTGGGTTGGGCCATTTCTTTCGTCTGTTTCCTTGCGCTACCTCGCAAACGCGGGAGACAGCGACAAAAAAAGAAAAAAAAAAATATATATATATATATATATATATATATATATATATATATATATATATATATATATATATATATATATATATATATATAGTGCCATTATACATAGTGCATAGTGCCATTGTACAAAGGCAAAGGGGATAAGAGTGAGTGCTCCAATTACAGAGGTATAAGTTTGTTGAGTATTCCTGGCAAATTGTATGGGAGGGTATTGATTGAGAGGGTGAAGGCATGTACAGAGCATCAGATTGGGGAAGAGCAGTGTGGTTTCAGAAGTGGTAGAGGATGTGTGGATCAGGTGTTTGCTTTGAAGAATGTATGTGAGAAATACTTAGAAAAGCAAATGGATTTGTACGTAGCATTTATGGATCTGGAGAAGGTATATGATAGAGTTGATAGAGATGCTCTGTGGAAGGTATTAAGAATATATGGTGTGGGAGGCAAGTTGTTAGAAGCAGTGAAAAGTTTTTATCGAGGATGTAAGGCATGTGTACGTGTAGGAAGAGAGGAAAGTGATTGGTTCTCAGTGAATGTAGGTTTGCGGCAGGGATGTGTGATGTCTCCATGGTTGTTTAATTTGTTTATGGATGGGGTTGTTAGGGAGGTGAATGCAAGAGTTTTGGAAAGAGGGGCAAGGATGAAGTCTGTTGTGGATGAGAGAGCTTGGGAAGTGAGTCAGTTGTTGTTCCTGATGATACAGCGCTGGTGGCTGATTCATGTGAGAAACTGCAGAAGCAGGTGACTGAGTTTGGTAAAGTGTGTGAAAGAAGAAAGTTAAGAGTGAATGTGAATAAGAGCAAGGTTATTAGGTACAGTAGGGTTGAGGGTCAAGTCAATTGGGAGGTGAGTTTGAATGGAGAAAAACTGGAGGAAGTGAAGTGTTTTAGATATCTGGGAGTGGATCTGGCAGCGGATGGAAACATGGAAGCGGAAGTGGATCAGAGGGTGGGGGAGGGGGCGAAAATTCTGGGAGCCTTGAAGAATGTGTGGAAGTCGAGAACATTATCTCGGAAAGCAAAAATGGGTATGTTTGAAGGAATAGTGGTTCCAACAATGTTGTATGGTTGCGAGGCGTGGACTATGGATAGAGTTGTGCGCAGGAGGATGGATGTGCTGGAAATGAGATGTTTGAGGACAATGTGTGGTGTGAGGTGGTTTGATCGAGTAAGTAATGTAAGGGTAAGAGAGATGTATGGAAATAAAAAGAGCGTGGTTGAGAGAGCGGAGGAGGGTGTTTTGAGATGGTTTGGTCACATGGAGAGAATGAGTGAGGAAAGATTGACCAAGAGGATATATGTGTCGGAGGTGGAGGGAACGAGGAGAAGTGGGAGACCAAATTGGAGGTGGAAAGATGGAGTGAAAAAGATTTTGAGTGATCGGGGCCTGAACATGCAGGAGGGTGAAAGGAGGGCAAGGAATAGAGTGAAGTGGATCGATGTGGTATACCGGGGTTGACGTGCTGTCAGTGGATTGAATCAAGGCATGTGAAGCGTCTGGGGTAAACCATGGAAAGCTGTGTAGGTATGTATATTTGCGTGTGTGGACGTAAGTATATACATGTGTATGGGGGTGGGTTGGGCCATTTCTTTCGTCTGTTTCCTTGCGGTACCTTGCAAACGCGGGAGACAGCGACAAAGCAAAAAAGAAAAATATATATATATATATATATATATATATATATATATATATATATCCACCCTCCTCCGCACAACTCTATCCATAGCCCACGCCTCGCAACCATATAACATTGTTGGAACCACTATTCCTTCAAACATACATATTTTTGCTTTCCGAGATAATGTTCTCGACTTCCACACATTTTTCAACGCTTCCAGAACTTTCGCCCCCTCCCCCACCCTATGATCCATTTCCGCTTCCATGGTTCCATCCGCTGCCAGATCCACTCCCAGATATCTAAAACACTTCACTTCTCCATGTGACCAAACCATTCCGAAACACTCTCTTCTGCTCTCTCAACCACGCTCTTTTTATTTCCACACATCTCTCTTACCCTTACGTTACTTACTCGATCAAACCACCTCACACCACACATTGTCCTCAAACATCTCATTTCCAGCACATCCATCCTCCTGCGCACAACTCTATCCATAGCCCACGCCTCGCAACCATACAACATTGTTGGAACCACTATTCCTTCAAACATACCCATTTTTGCTTTCCGAGATAATGTTCTCGACTTCCACACATTTTTCAAGGCTCCCAAAATTTTCGCCCCCTCCCCCACCCTATGATCACTTCCGCTTCCATGGTTCCATCCGCTGCCAGATCCACTCCCAGATATCTAAAACACTTCACTTCCTCCAGTTTTTCTCCATTCAAACTCACCTCCCAATTGACTTGACCCCTGAACCTTACTGTACCTAATAACCTTGCTCTTATTCACATTTACTCTTAACTTTCTTCTTCACACACTTTACCAAACTCAGTCACCAGCTTCTGCAGTTCTCACATGAATCCGCACCAGCGCTGTATCATCAGCGAACAACAACTGACTCACTTCCCAAGCTCTCTCATCCACAACAGACTTCATTTTTGCCCCTCTTTCCAAAACTCTTGCATTCACCTCCCTAACAACCCCATCCATAAACAAATTAAACAACCATGGAGACATCACACATCCCTGCCGCAAACCTACATTCACTGAGAACCAATCACTTTCCTCTCTTCCTACTCGTGCACATGCCTTACATCCTCGATAAAAACTTTTCACTGCTTCTAACAACTTGCCACCCACACCATATATTCTTAATACTTCCACAGAGCATCTCTATCAACTCTGTCATATGCCTTCTCCAGATCCATAAATGCTACATACAAATCCATTTGCTTTTCTAAGTATTTCTCACATACATTCTTCAAAGCAAACACCTGATCCACACATCCTCTACCACTTCTGAAACCACACTGCTCTTCCCCAATCTGATGCTCTGTACATGCCTTCACCCTCTCAATCAATACCTCTCATATAATTTACTGGAATTACTCAACATTACTTATACCTCTGTAATTTGAGCACTCTTCTTATCCTTTGCCTTTGTACAATGGCACTATGCACGCATTCCGCCAATCCTCAGGCACCTCACCATGAGTCATACATACATTAAATATCCTTACCAACCAGTCAGCAACACAGACACCCCCTTTTTTTATAATTCTGCTGGCAATACAGTCCAAACCGCCTGCCTTGCCGGATTTCACCTTCCGCAAAGCTTTTACTACCTCTTCTCTGTTTACCAAATCATTTTCCCTAACCCTCTCACTTTGCACTCCACCTCGACCAAAACACCCTATATCTGCCACTCTATCGTCAGACACATCAAACAACCCTTCAAAATACTCATTCCCATCTCCTTCTCACATCACCACTACTTGTTATCAACCTCCACATTTCCGCCCCTTCACTGAAGTTCCCATTTGCTCCCTTGTCTTACGCACTTTACTTACCTCCTTCCAAAACATCTTTTTATTCTCCCTAAAATTTAATGATACTCTCTCACCCCAACTCTCATTTTGCCCTTTTTTTCACCTCTTGCACCTTTCTCTTGACCTCCTGTCTCTCTCTTTTTATACTTCTCCAATCAATTGCATTTTTTCCTGCAAAAATCGTCTCCAAATGCCTCTCTCTTCTCTTTCACTAATAATCTTACTTCTTCATCCCACCACTCACTACCCTTTCTAATCTGTCCACCTCCCCACACTTCTCATGCCACAAGCATCTTTTGCGCAAGCCATTACTTCTTCCCTAAATACATCCCATTCCTCCCCATCTCCCCTACTTCCATTGTTCTCACTTTTTCCCTTCTGTACACAGTCTTCCTGATACTTCTTCACACAGGTCTCTTCCCCAAGCTCACTTACTCTCACCACCTTCTTCACCCCAACATTCACTCTTCTTTTCTGAAAACCTCTACAAATCTTCACCTTAGCCTCCACAAGATAATGATCAGACATCCTCCCGTTAGCACCTCTCAGCACATTAACATCCAAAAGTCTCTCTTTCGCACGCCTGTCAATTAAACGTAATCCATTAACGCTTCTTGGGCATCTCTCCTACTTACATAAGTATACTTATGTATATCTCGCTTTTTAAACCCAGGTATTCCCAAATCATAATGCATGGTGTTTTGACAAGAAAATAGTGAAGTTGGAGAAAAATGTAGCTTAGACATTGAAGCTTATTGATTCAGTGGTGAAATGATGAGAACTGCTATTGACGTTTGTGTGTGAATAAATTGTACATTACCTTTTCCATAGCCAGAGGTTGAACCATTATGTGACGTTCATTTTTTATTCATTTCAAGCTAAAAGTTTGTTTTTCTAATTGTTTTTACATTTTTCATTTGTATATGTGTGTGTTGTGTGTGTGTGTGTGTGGTGTGTGTGTATATATATATATATATATTATCCCTGGGGATAGGGGAGAAAGAATACTTCCCACGCATTCCTCACGTGTCGTAGAAGGCGACTAAAGGGACGGGAGCGGGGGGGCCGGAAAATCCTCCTCCTTGTATTAACTTTCTAAAATGGGAAAACAGAAGAAGGAGTCACGCGGGGAGTGCTCATCCTCCTCGAAGACTCAGATTAGGGTGTCTAAAGGTGAGTGGGTGTAACCAAGATGAAAAAAAAGGAGAGATAGGTAGTATATTTGAGGAAAGAAGCCTGGATGTTATGGCTCTGAATGAAATGAAGCTCAAGAAGGCAAGAAGAAGAGTGGTCCTGGGAATGTTTTGGGAGTAAAGTCAGGGTTGGTGAGAGGACAAGAGCAAGGGAAGGAGTAGCAATACTCCTGAAACAGGAGTTGTGGGAGTATGTGATAGAGTGTAAGAAAGTAAACTCTATATTGATATGGGTAAAACTGAAAGTGGATGGAGAGAGATGGGTGATTACTAGTGCATATGCACCTGGGCATGAGAAGAAAGATCATGAGGCAAGTGTTTTGCGAGCAGCTGAGTGAGTGTGTTAGTAGTTTTGATGCACGAGATCGTGTTATAGTGATGGGTGATTTGAATGCAAAGGTGAGTAATGTGGCAGTTGAGGGAATAATTGGTGTACATAGGGTGACGAGCTTGTAGAATTGTGTGCTGAAAAAGGACTGGTGATTGGGAATACCTGGTAGAAAGAGAGAGACATACATGAGTGTACGCATGAGTAGGAGAGATGGCCAGAGGCCCTTATTGGATTAGGTGTTAATTGATTGGCGCGTGAAAGAGAGACTTTTGGATGTTAATGTGCTGAGAGGTGCAACTGGAGGGATGTCTGATGATTATCTTGTAGAGGAGAAGGTGAAGATTTGTAGAGATTTTCAGAAAAGAAGAGCGAATGTTGGGGTGAAAAGAGTGGTGAGAGTAAGTGAGTTTGGGAAGGAGACTTCTGTGAGGAAGTACCAGGAGAGACTGAGTACAGAATGGAAAAAGGTGAGAACAAAGGACGTAAGGGGAGTGGGGGAGGAATGGGATGTATCTAGGGAAGCAGTGATGGCTTGTGCAAAAGATACTTGTGGCATGAGAAGCGTGGAAGGTGAGCCAATTCCACAAGGGATATGAGTGGTGGGATGAAGAAGTAAGATTATTAGTGAAAGAGAAGAGGGAGGTATTTGGACGATTATTGCAGGGAAATAGTGGAAATGACTGAGAGATGTATAAAAGAAAGAGGCAGGAGGTCAAGAGAAAGGTGCAAGAGGTGAAAAAAAGGGCAAATGAGAGTTGGGGTGAGAGACTATCAGTAAATTTTAGGGAGAATAAAAAGATGTTTTGGAAGGAGGTAAATAAAGTGCGTAAGACAATATAACAAATGGGAACTTCGGTGAAGGGGGCTGATGGGGAGGAAATAACAAGTAGTGCTGATGTGCGGAAGGAGATAGAGTGAGTATTTTGAAGGGTTGTTGAAAGTTAGATGATAGAGTGGCAGATATTGGTGTTTTTTAGGTCAGGTGGTGAGGTCGAATGAGTGGGTTATACTATATATATTATATATATATATATATATATAATATATATATATATAATATATAATATATATATATATAATATATATTATATATATATATACATATATATATATATATATATTTTTTTTTATTTTATTTTTTTTTTTTTTTTTCATACTATCGCCATTTCCCGCGTTTGCGAGGTAGCGTTAAGAACAGGAGAATTGGCCTAGATTGAAAATCCCTCACCCTGGCCCCTTCCTGTTCCTTCTTTTGGAAAATCAAAAATCATATATATATATATATATATATATATATATATATAATATATATATATATATATATATTATATAAATATATATATATATCATGAGAGCTGGGGTGAGAGAGTATCATTAAATTTTTAGGGAGAATAAAAAGATGTTCTGGAAGGAGGTAAATAAAGTGCGTAAGACAAGGGAGCAAACGGGAACTTCAGTGAAGGGCGCAAATGGGGAGGTGATAACAAGTAGAGGTGATGTGAGAAGGAGATGCAGTGAGTATTTTGAAGGTTTGTTGAATGTGTTTGATGATAGAGTGGCAGATGTAGGGTGTTTTTGGTCGAGGTGGTGTGCAAAGTGAGAGGGTTAGGGAAAATGATTTGGTAAACAGAGAAGAGTTAGTAAAAGCTTTGTGGAAGATGAAAGCCGGCAAGGCAGCGGGTTTGGATGGTATTGCAGTGGAATTTATTAAAAAAGGGGGTGACTGTATTGTTGACTGGTTGGTAAGGTTCTTTAATGTATGTATGACTCAGGGTGAGGTGTCTGAGGATTGGCGGAATGCGTGCATAGTGCCATTGTACAAAGGCAAAGGGGATAAGAGTGAGTGCTCAAATTACAGAGGTATAAGTTTGTTGAGTATTCCTGGTAAATTATATGGGAGGGTATTGATTGAGAGGGTGAAGGCATGTACAGAGCATCAGATTGGGGAAGAGCAGTGTGGTTTCAGAAGTGGTAGAGGATGTGTGGATCAGGTGTTTGCTTTGAAGAATGTATGTGAGAAATACTTAGAAAAGCAAATGGATTTGTATGTAGCATTTATGGATCTGGAGAAGGCATATGATAGAGTTGATAGAGATGCTCTGTGGAAGGTATTAAGAATATATGGTGTGGGAGCAAGTTGTTAGAAGCAGTGAAAAGTTTTTATCGAGGATGTAAGGCATGTGATGTTCTCAGTGCAAGTAGGTTGCGGCAGGGGTGTGTGATGTCTCCATGGTTGTTTAATTTGTTTATGGATGGGGTTGTTAGGGAGGTGAATGCAAGAGTTTTGGAAAGAGGGGCAAGTATGAAGTCTGTTGGGGATGAGAGAGCTTGGGAAGTGAGTCAGTTGTTGTTCGCTGATGATACAGCGCTGGTGGCTGATTCATGTGAGAAACTGCAGAAGCTGGTGACTGAGTTTGGTAAAGTGTGTGAAAGAAGAAAGTTAAGAGTAAATGTGAATAAGAGCAAGGTTATTAGGTACAGTAGGGTTGAGGGTCAAGTCAATTGGAGGTGAGTTTGAATGGAGAAAAACTGGAGGAAGTGAAGTGTTTTAGATATCTGGGAGTGGATCTGGCAGCGGATGGAACCATGGAAGCGGAAGTGGATCATAGGGTGGGGGAGGGGGCGAAAATCCTGGGAGCCTTGAAGAATGTGTGGAAGTCGAGAACATT
This sequence comes from Panulirus ornatus, assembly GCF_036320965.1. Taxonomy (NCBI): domain Eukaryota; kingdom Metazoa; phylum Arthropoda; class Malacostraca; order Decapoda; family Palinuridae; genus Panulirus; species Panulirus ornatus. The sequence goes on from NC_092238.1 coordinate 17,494,729, forward strand.
ATCTCGGAAAGCAAAAATGGGTATGTTTGAAGGAATAGTGGTTCCAACAATGTTGTATGGTTGCGAGGCGTGGGCTATGGATAGAGTTGTGCGCAGGAGGGTGGATGTGCTGGAAATGAGATGTTTGAGGACAATGTGTGGTGTGAGGTGGTTTGATCGAGTAAGTAACGTAAGGGTAAGAGAGATGTGTGGAAATAAAAAGAGCGTGGTTGAGAGAGCAGAAGAGGGTGTTTTGAAATGGTTTGGGCACATGGAGAGAATGAGTGAGGAAAGATTGACCAAGAGGATATATGTGTCGGAGGTGGAGGGAACGAGGAGAAGTGGGAGACCAAATTGGAGGTGGAAAGATGGAGTGAAAAAGATTTTGTGTGATCGGGGCCTGAACATGCAGGAGGGTGAAAGGAGGGCAAGGAATAGAGTGAATTGGAGCGATGTGGTATACCGGGTTGACGTGCTGTCAGTGGATTGAATCAAGGCATGTGAAGCGTCTACGGTAAACCATGGAAAGCTGTGTAGGTATGTATATTTGCGTGTGTGGACGTATGTATATACATGAACTTTCTAAAATGGGAAACAGAAGAAGGAGTCACGCGGAGAGTGCTCATCCTCCTCGAAGGCTCAGAGTGGGGTGCCTAAATGTGTGTGGATGTAACCAAGATGTGAAAAAAGGAGAGATAGGTAGTATGTTTGAGGAAAGGAACCTGGATGTTTTGGCTCTGAGTGAAACGAAGCTCAAGGGTAAAGGGGAAGAGTGGTTTGGAAATGTCTGGGGAGTGAAGTCAGGGGTTAGTGAGAGGACAAGAGCAAGGGAAGGAGTAGCAATACTCCTGAAACAGGAGTTGTGGGCGTATGTGATAGAATGTAAGAAAGTAAATTCTCGATTAATATGGGTAAAATTGAAAGTTGATGGAGAGAGGTGGGTGATTATTGGTGCATATGCACCTGGGCATGAGAAGAAAGATCATGAGAAGCAAGTGTTTTGGGAGCAGCTAAATGAGTGTGTTAGCGGTTTTGATGCACGAGACCGGGTTATAGTGATGGGTGATTTGAATGCAAAGGTGAGTAATGTGGCAGTTGAGGGAATAATTGGTATGCATGGGGTGTTCAGTGTTGTAAATGGAAATGGTGAAGAGCTTGTAGATTTATGTGCTGAATATATACATATATATATATAAATATATATACATATATATAAATATGTATTTATTTATTTACTTGTTTTGCTTTGTCGCTGTCTCCCGCGTTTGCGAGGTAGCGCAAGGAAACAGACGAAAGAAATGGCCCAACCCACCCCCATACACATATATATGCACACACGTCCACACACCCAAATATACATACCTATACATCTCAATGTACACATATATATACACACACAGACACATACATATATACACATGCACACAATTCACACTGTCTGCCTTTATTCATTCCCATCGCCACCTCGCCACACATGGAATACCATCCCCCTCCCCCCTCATGTGTGCGGGGTAGCGCTATGAAAAGACAACAAAGGCCTCATTCGTTCACACTCAGTCTCTAGCTGTCATGCAATAATGCCCGAAACCACAGCTCCCTTTCCACATCCAGGCCCCACACAGCTTTCCATGGTTTATCCCAGACGCTTCACATGCCCTGATTCAATCCACTGAAAGCACGTCAACCCCGGTATACCACATCGATCCAATTCACTCTATTCCTTGCCCGCCTTTCACCCTCCTGCATGTTCAGGCCCCGATCACTCAAAATCTTTTTCGCTCCATCTTTCCACCTCCAATTTGGTCTCCCCCTTCTCCTCGTTCCCTCCACCTCCGACACATATATCGTCTTCGTCAATCTTTCCTCACTCATTCTCTCCATGTGCCCAAACCATTTCAAAACACCCTCTTCTGCTCTCTCAACCACGCTCATTTTATTTCCACACATCTCTCTTGCCCATACATTACTTACTCGATCAAACCACCTCACACCACACATTGTCCTCAAACATCTCATTTCCAGCACATCCGCCCTCCTGCGCACAACTCTATCCATAGCCCACGCCTCGCAACCATACAACATTGTTGGAACCACTATTCCTTCAAACATCCCTATTTTTGCTTTCCGAGATAATGTTCTCGACTTCTACACATTCTTCAAGGCTCCCAGGATTTTCGCCCCCTCCCCCACCCTATGATTCACTTCCGCTTCCATGGTTCCATCCGCTGCCAGATCCACTCCCAGATATCTAAAACACTTTACTTCCTCCAGTTTTTCTCCATTCAAACTTACCTCCCAATTTACTTGACCCTCAACCCTACTGTACCTAATAACCTTGCTCTTATTCACATTTACTCTTAACTTTCTTCTTTCACACACTTTACCAAACTCAGTCACCAGCTTCTGCAGTTTCTCACATGAATCAGCCACCAGCGCTGTATCATCAGCGAACAACAACTGACTCACTTCCCAAGCTCTCTCATCCACAACAGACTTCATTTTTGCCCCTCTTTCCAAAACTCTTGCATTCACCTCCCTAACAACCCCATCCATAAACAAATTAAACAACCATGGAGACATCACACACCCCTGCCGCAAACCTACATGCACTGAGAACCAATCACTTTCCTCTCTTCCTACACGTACACATGCCTTACATCCTCGATAAAAACTTTTCACTGCTTCTAACAACTTGCCACCCACACCATATATTCTTAATACCTTCCACAGAGCATCTCTATCAACTCTATCATATGCCTTCTCCAGATCCATAAATGCTACATACAAATCCATTTGCTTTTCTAAGTATTTCTCACATACATTCTTCAAAGCAAACACCTGATCCACACATCCTCTACCACTTCTGAAACCACACTGCTCTTCCCTAATCTGATGCTCTGTACACACATATATATATATATATATATATATATATATATATATATATATATATATATATATATATATATATATATATATATATATATATATATATATATATATATATATATATATATTCATATATATATAAACACCTAATAGTAAACTCAATTCAGTCTGGTTGGCTTTTCTTGTATGATGACTGAGAAGAGAAAAGTTCCATACGTTTGGCCGCCGCCTGGGGCCACACGTGAGGCCAGTAGACTACAACCAGCACATGGCTAGAGTTGGTCATATTTAGGCCGCAGCTCCCCTGTTGTAGAGCAATGCTGGCTTACGGCTAGACCAGTACACCGCCTCCGGTTTACAGCTTCAAAATGCCACGAGCTTAATGCGTTCTTCCTATACCACGAATTTAATGAGTTCTTCCTGTCTAAAGGTGAATGTAGGATGTTAACTCAGTTATGTTTGTTTTGGTTTAGTGCATCGCACGAGTGGAGCCACTGGCCTATCAGCAGGTAGTCTTGCTTGTTTTGGCTTTGTGTTAGAATTCAATTCAAGATTTTTCCTTGCGTCATAAAAGATCAGGTTTTTTTTTCTCTCATTTATTTGGAGTTTATTATCTGAAAACATCTGTAAAACTGGCTGAGGCTACGGCCAGAGCAACCAGAACAAGCCACCCCAGCTGCCACATCTCTCATGGCTCCAGTAAAACATAAAGCTTAACAAAACCTCGTTATCACCTGGAACGTTCAGGTAAATGATCGAAAAAACATTACCACTCGGACGTAAATAGATCAGTTATGGCCGTTAATCCATATGATGGAACATTTATTTATCCACTTTCGTACACCACAGTTCTAGTGGTGCACGACTTAAAGTGGTGCAGGATTTCCATTGGTGCAGGAGTTCTAGTGTTGCAGGAGTTTCAGTGGTGCAGGAGTTCTACTGGCGCAGGAGTTCTAATGGTGCAGGAATTTTAGTGTTGGAGGAGTTCCAGTGTTGCAAGACTTCTAATGGTGCAGGATTTCTATCTGTGGAGGACTTCTAATGAGGCAGGAGTTCCAGTGGTGCATAAGCTCTACTGATGCAGGAGCTCCAATGGTGCAGGAGTTCTGGTGGTGCAGGAGTTTCAGTGGTGCATGTAGTTCAGTGGTGCTGTAGTTCCAGTGGTGCATGAATTCTAGTGGTGGTGTAATTCCAGTGGTACAGGACTTCTAGTGGCGCAGGATTTCTGGTGGTGCAGGACTTCTAATGGGGCAGAAGTTCCGGTGGTGCATGAGTTCTAGTGATGCAGGAGCTCCAATGGTGCAGGAGTTCTGGTGGTGTAGGAGTTGCGGTGGTGCAGGAGTTCTATTGGTGCAGGAGTTCCAGTGGTGCATGAGTTTTAGTGGTGGAGTAGTGCCAGTGGTGTAGAACCTCTAGTGGTGCAGGATTTCTAGTGGTGCAGGACTTCTAATGGGGGAGTTCTGGTGGCGCATGGGTTCTAGTGGTGTAGGAGCTCCAGTGGCACAGGAATTCTGGTGTTGTAGTTGTTACAGTGGAGCAGGAATTCTAGTGGTGCAGGAGTTCTAGTAGTGCAGGAGTTCTAGTGATGTACGAGTTCTAGTGGTGAGGGAGTTCTAGTGGTGCAGAGGTTCCAATACTATAGGAGTTCTAGTGTTGAAGTAGTTCTAATAGTGAAGAGTCCTAGTAGTATAGGAGTTCCAGTAGTGCAATATTTCCAATGATCACAAGAGTTCTAGTGGCACAGGAATTCTGGTGGAATAGGAGTTCTAGTGGTGCATGAGTTCCAGTGGTCACAGGAGTTCTTGTGGTGCAGGAGGTCCAGTGGTGCAGGAGGTCCAGTGGTGCAGAAGTTCCAGCGGCCCAGAAGTTCTAGTCGTGCAGGAGTTCTATTGTTGCAGAAGTACCAGGGGTGCAGGAGGTCTATTTTTGCAGGAGTTCTTGTGATGCAGGAGATCCAGTGGTCACAGGAATTTTAGTGGTGCTGGAATTCCAGTGATGTAGGAGTTCTAGTAGTGCAGGAGTTCTAGTAGTGAAGGAGTTCTAGTAAGTACTGGAGCTCTTGTGGTGCAGGAGGTCAAGCGTGCAGAAGTTCTTGTGGTGCAGGACTTCTAGTGGTGCAGGAGTACCAGTGGGGCGGATGTTCAAGTGTACAAGAGTTTTAGTGGTACAGGACTTCTAGTGGTGCATGAGTTCTAGTGGTGCAGGAGTACCAGTGGTGCGGGAGTTCTTTTTGTGCAGGAGTTCTATTGGTGCAAGAGGTCCAGTGGTCACAGGAGTTCTAGTGGTAAAGGAATTCTAGCGGTGCAGGAGTTTTAGTGGTGCAGAAGTTCTAGTTGTGTAGGACTATCTGTGGTGTAGGAGTTCTAGTTGGTCTTGAATTCTAGTGGTGCAGGATTTTTAATGGGGCAGGAGTTCCAGTGGTTAGGAGTGCTAGTGGTGCAGGCGCTCCAATAGTGCAGGTGTTCTAGTGGTGTAGGAGTTATAGTGATGCAGGAGTTCTAGTGGTGCAGGAATCCCACTGGTGCAGAATTTCTAGTGGTGCATAAGTTCCAGTAGTCAAGGGGTTTTAGTTGTGCATAAGTTCTAGTTGTTCTGGAGTTCCAGTGGTCACAGAAGTTCCGTTGGTGAAAGAGTTCTAGAGATACAGAGTTCCAGTGGCGCAGGAGTTCTTTAAGTGCAGGAGTTCTAGTGGAAGATGAAGTCTAGTGGTGTAGTAGTTCTTTTGGTGGTAAATTCCAGTGGTTGCAGGAGTTCTTGTGGCATAGGAGTGTCGGTGCAGGAGTTCCTGTGGTGCATAAGTTCTAGTGGTGCAGGAGTTCTAGTGGTGTAGGAGTTCTAGTGGTACAGGAGTTTCAGTGGTGCAGAGGTTCTAGTAGTGCATGCGTTCCAGTGGTCACAAGAGTTCTAGTGGTGCAGAAGTTCTAGTGATGCAGGGCGTCTAGAGGTGCAGAAGTTCCAGTGGTCCAGGAGTTCTAGTGGTGTAGGAGTTCTAATGGCGCAGGAGATCCAGTGGCAGAGTAATTCTAGAGGTGTGGGAGTTCCTATGGTTACAGGAGTTCTACTGGCGCAGGAGTTCTAGTGGTGCGAGAGTTCTACTGGTGCAGAAGTTCCAATGGTGAAGGAGTTTTATTAGTAAAGTAGTTCCAGTAAGGCAAGAATTCTAGTGTTGCAGGAGTCCAGTGATCACAGTTCTAGTGATGCAGAAATTCCAGTAGTGTTGAACTAGTGGTACAGAAGTTGTAGTGATGCAGGAGTTCTAGTGGAGTAGGAGTTCTCGTGGTGCAGGCGTTGTAGTAGCACAGGAGTTCTAGTGGCGCAGGAGTGCAAGAGTTCTAGATGTGCAGGAGTTCACGTGATGGAGGATATCCAGTGGTCACGGACGATCTAGCGGTGCAGGAGTTCCACTAGTGCAGGAGTTCCAATGGTGCATTAGTTCTATTGGTGCAGGAGATCTAGTACAACAGGAGTTCCAGTGGAGGAGTTCTAGTGTGCAGGAGTTCCGGTAACCACAGAAGCTCTAGTGGTGCAGGATTTCCAGTAATCACAGGAGATCCAGTGGTAGAGGAGTTATAGTGGTGCAGGAGTTGTAGTGGTGAAGTTTCAGTGGTACAGGAATTCTAGTGGTGAAGGAGTTCTAGTGGTGCAGGAGTACCAGTAGTGAAGTTCTATTTGTGCAGGTCTTATAGTGTAGGAAGCACAGTGGTCATGGGAGTTCTAGAGGTGTAGGAGTTCTAGTGGTGCAGGACTAACAGTGATGCTGGAGTTTTAATGGTACAAGAGTTCCATTGGTGCAGGAGTTCTAGTGGTGCAGCAGCTCCAGTGGTGCAGCAGTTCTAGTGGCGCAGGAGTTCTTATGGTTCAGGAGTTCTTATGGTTCAGGAGTTCTAGTGGTGCGGGAGTTCTATTGGTACAGGGGATTCATTTGTAGAGGAGTTCCAGTGATGCAGGAGTTCTAGTGGAGCAAGAGTCCTAGTGATGCAGAATTTCTAGTAGTGCATAAGTTCTAGTGGTGCAGGAGTATCAGTGGTGCAGGAGTTCTAGTTGTCCAGGAGTTCTAGTTGTCCAGGAGCTCTAGTGTTGCAAGAGGCCCAGTTGTCACAGGAGTTCTATTGGTACAGGTGCTCTAGTGGTGCAGAAGTTCTAATGGTGTAGGACTACTAGTAATGCAAGAGTTCTAGTTGGTCTTGATCTTTAGTAAGACAGGAGTTCCAGTGTTGCAGGAGTTCTAGTGGTGCAGGAGTCCAGTGGTAGAAGAATGCTTGTTGCGCAGGATTTCCAGTGTTGCAGGTGTCCTAGTGGCGCAGGAGTTCTAGTGGTGCAAGAGATCCAGTGGTAGAGTTCTTGTGGCTCAGTTCTAGTGGTACAGGAGTTCTAGTGGTGCAGGAATCTCACTGGTGCAGGATTTCCAGTGTACACAAGTTCCAGTGGTCACATGAGGTTTAGTGTTGCAGAAGTTCTAGTTGTGCAGGAGTTCTAGTTATGCAGAGTTCCAATAGCGCAAGAGTTCCTGTGGTGCAGGAGTTCTAGTTGTGCAAATAATTTCAGTGGTGTAGGCGTTTTAGGGGCGCAGGAGTGTTAGCGGTGTAGGAATTCCAGTGGTACAGGAGTTCCAGTCGTGCAGAAGTTCTCGTGGTGCATGAGCTCCAGTGGTCACAAGAGTTCTAGTGGTGCAGGAGTTCTAGTGGTGTAGGAATTCCACCATCACAATCACCATCACCTTCCAGTGTTGCAGGTGTTCTATTGGTGCAGGAGTTCTAGTGGTGCAAGAGATCCAGTGGTAGAGGAGTTCTAGTGGTGCAGGAATCCCACTGGTGCAGAATTTCTAGTGGTACTAAAGTTCCAGTGGTCACAGGAGTTTTAGTGTTGCAGAAGTTCTAGCAGTGCAGGAGTTCTAGTGGTGCAGAAGTTTCAGAGGTGCAGGCGTTTTTATGGTGCAGGAGTGTTAGTGGTGAAGGAGTTCCAGTCGTGCAGGAGTCCCAGTTGTGCAGAAGTTCTCGTGGTGCATATGCTCCATTAATCACAAGGGTTCTAGTGGTGCAGGAGTTCCAGTGGTGCAGGAGTTCTAGTGGTGTAAGAATTCCACCTCCACAATCACCATCACCTTACCTTACTATCGTGCCACCACCCTGTTATGCTATCGTGCCACCGCCACTAACCTGTCCTGCCACTACCACCACCATTATCACCTTGTTCTGCTACCATACCACCACCACTAACCTGTCCTGCAACCCTGCTACGACAGATATCCCTGCCACCGCCACTAACCTATCCTGCCACTACCACCACCACAACCACCCTGCTCTGCTACCTTGCCACCACCATTAACCTGTCCTGCCACTACCACTACCACCATTGCGATGTCCTGCTAAAATGCCACCAACACTACCACCATCACCCTGTCCTGCTACCGTGCCACCATCACTAACCTGTCCTGCAACTCTGCTACCACCGCTACCGGTTCTGCCACTTTGTTGCTATCACCACCTTCTCCTTGCGTCCCTGTACCACCCTCTGATGCCACTCTTCCACCACCACTACCCTATGCAGCCCCCTTACTATCACCACTACCAACACTCTCTGCTTTCACCACCATAACCATCAACCTCTTCTGCCACCGTGCCACCACCACTACCGTCTCTTGCCAAACACCCTGTGTTGCCACCCTACCATCGCCACCACCCTGTGCTACCATATTACCACCAACATTATCCTCTGCTGCCATCATGCCACAACCACCCTCTGCTCCCACCACCAACCTCTATTGCCAACCTTCCATCACCATCACCTTCTACCACCTTGCCACTGGCACCGCCCTGTGTTACCGCTTTCCCACAACACCAATATCACCCATCACTGCCACCATGGCTCTCCCACCTTCTGTTGCCACCCTGAAAACGTCACTACCATATAAGCCACCATATTCCATTCTCACCCTATGTTATCAGCTGCCAATTTACCACCAACACCACTCTTTCTTGCCACCCTGACACTCCTACCACACCTGCCTGTCATCCTGTATGTCACCATCACAACCTTCTGCTGCTACCTCGCCACCGTAACCACCCACTGCTGCCAACCTGCCACCATTCCAACCTATGCTACTACCCTGACACCACCACCATCAACATCTGTTGTCATTCTCTCATCATCATCACCACTTTCTACTGCCACCATGTCACCACCACCTTAAGCTGCTTCCCTGTTACCACCACTACCACCCTCAGCTGCCAACCTTCTACAACCAACACCTTCTTCTGCCACAGTGCCACTACTGTCATCCCCTCCTTACATCCTGCTTACACCATCACCCCCTGCTGCCACCCTATCACCATCACCACTACCTTCTGTTGTCACCCGGCCACAAACACTACCTTATTCTGCTATCATGCCATGAAAACCACCCTCTTCAGCCATCCTACCACCAACACCACCCTCTGCTGCCACCCTGCCACCATCACCACTACCTGCTGTTGTCACCCTGCTAAAAAAACACTACCACATTCTGCTGTCATGTCATGAAAACTATCCTCTTCTGCCATCCTACCACCAGCATTACCCTCTGCTGCCACCCTGCCACCATCATCACCAACCTGTTCTACCATCCAAGCACCACCACCACTAACCACCTTTTCACCAATAACGTTCTCTGCCGCCGCCAGGCCACCACTACCTACCTCTGTTCCCACCCTTCCACCACCACTACCACCATCACCACCATCCTGCCACCTTTCTACCCCAACTACCTGTGGCGCCGCCTTGCCACCGAACACACTGCTACCACACAGGCATCACCACCTTCCGCCGACACCCTCCTACCATCACCACCCAATGCCACCATCCTGCCATCACCACTACCCTTATCGCCACACCACCACCACAACCACCACCACCACCCTCTGCTGCCTCTATTCCTCATCTACCCTTTCCTGCCACCCTGGCCACACCAACAACCTTTCTTACCGCCCTGCCATCACCACCATCCTCTGCAGTCACCCTGCCAATACCAACACCCTATACTGCCGCCCTGCCGCCACTACTACCTCCATCACCCTGTCTTGCTATCTTGCTACTACCACTACCTGCCCTGACACCCTGCCACCATCAGCACCCTCTGCCGCCAACCATTACCATCATACTCTGTTGCCACGCTGACACCAGCGTCATCACCATATTTTGTCATTTTGCCACTGCCTCCTCCCGGTGGTGCCATCCTTCCACAATTATGACCACCTCTTCTAGTACCACCCTTCCAACACAACCAACATCATCCTCTGCTGGCATACTGCCTCCAATACACCAACTTCACTGTCATCATGCAACCACCATCCTCTACTGCTACCATGGTACCCCCACCACCATACGATGCCACCACCAGCATTCTCTGCTGCTACTATGCCACCACCACAAAAACCACTTCTACTGCCACCCTGTCACCACCATCACCTTTTGTTGCTACCCTACCACCGCTACCACCACCCTTTACTGCCACCATGCCACTACCTCCCCATGTTGTCAACCTTCCATCACCAAAATCTTACGCTGCCTTCCTACCACCATCACCACCCCTTTCCGCCACCATCAGCACCATACGCTGCCACCCTACCACCACCACTAACACCTTCTGCTGCCAGTTTGCCACCACCAGTACCACCCTGTGCTGCATCTCTTCCACCACCAGTAATACCCTGTGCTGCAACCCTGCCACCAGCACTATCCTCTGCTGCAACCATCACCCTCTCCAGACACCTTGCCACCAACACCATCCTGTCGTCCTACCACTAACACCACTCTGTGCTGCCACATTGTCACCACCACCACCACCACTATCACCCCCTGTTATCACCTCGCCACCACCACTACCTTGTTATAGTCCCCTATAACCATCTCCAGCCTGCGCTGCCACCCTGCCACCACAACCACCATCCTAGGCTGCCATCCTGGCACCACCACCGCCCTGTGCTGTCATCTTACCATCACCACCAACCACTGCTATCACCCTGTCCCCACTACTTCTAGCCTTTGCTGCCTTCCTGCCACCACTATTACACTATGCTGCCACCATTCCGCCATCAAAACATTATGCTGCCACCCTGCCGCCATCAAAACATTATGCTGCCACCCTGCCACTACCATGAATCTCTGTTGCCGCCCTACCACCACCACCACCACCATTAGCCTGTGCTACCACCATGCCATCAGCACTACCATCTACTTCCGTCATGTCATCAGCACCCTGCTACCACCAATACCATCTGCTAATACCTTGCCACCAAATCTATCCTGCCATCCTTCCACGAACACCACCTTCTGTTGCACCCTGCCACCACCACCACCACCACCAACACAACACCACAACCACCACCACCCTCTGTTGTCAACCCATCACTAACACCACCTTGTGCTGCCCCCCTGCCACTAACACCAACCTGTGCTGCCACCTTACCATCACCACCACCATTTACTGTCACCCTGCCACTACCACCTACAGCCTCTACTGCCTCCCTGCTGCCGTCCTGCTTCCGTCACCTTATTGTGCAGCAATCCTGCCAGCACCATCAGTCTTCGTTGTCAACCTGCCATCACCACCACCATTACCATCTGCTGTCACACTGCCCTCAACACTACACTCTGTTTCTTTCCTGTCACCAGTGCCGCTCTCTGCTGCCATCCTGCCACCGCCACTAACCTGTCATGCCCTGCCCCCTGCCACCACCTCCATTTTCTTTTGCCAACCTGCCAATATAAAACTATTTTCTCTCCCTGACACCACTTCCTCCCGGTGCTGTTATCGTGCACCCACCACCACCACCACGATGTGCTGCCACCCTTCAATCACCATCAACCTGTGTTGCCATCCTGCCACCACTAACACCACCTTCTGCTGCCATCTTGACATCATCAATCCCTGCTACCACCGCCTCTATCGCCATCCTGCCATCACCAACATCACCCTCTTTTGCCACCCTACCACCATCACCCTCTATTGCCACCATTTTGTGATGCCACCCTGCTATCACCACTACCCTCTGCTCTTTGCTGTTCTGTTACCACCACTACCAAAGTTCCCACTGGCTGCACCATGACACCACCACTGCCACGTGGCAGCATCTGCTGCCACACTGCCAACATTACCATTACTCCCAACTGCCACCTTACCACCATCACCACTACCCACTGCTGAGACTCTGCCACCTTCACCGCTTCTACCACTCTGTGGTGCTAACTTGCCACCATCATCACCCTCTGGTGCTATCCTGCCACGACCACCCTATTCTACTACCCTGCCACCACCACCACTCTCTGTTGACACCCTGCCATCACCATCTTGTTCTCCCACCTTCTGCTACCGTGCCACTATCACCCTATTCTCTTACCCTGCTACCACAACTACTACCATCCTCACCACCTTGTGGTGCTATCCTACTACCGTAAACACCAGTCTCTTTTACCACCCTGCCACCACCGCCCTCTGCCGCAGCTCTCATCATGAATCTCTTCTGCCACCCTGTCACCATAAACACCACCTTCTGCTGCCGCTCTGCCACCACCACTACCACTACCCTGTACTTCCAAGCTGCCAACCTACCACCAACATCACCACCATCACAATCTAATGCCACTCTGTCATCATCAACCAATGCTGCCACCTTGCCACCATGAACGTATACTGCCAACCTGCCACCATCACCCTATGTTGCGACCTTGCCAACTGTACACGTTATGCTACCCTGCTACAGCTGCTGCCACCACAATCCTCTGTTACCATCCTACTACTATCACCACAACCATCACCTTCTTGTAGAGCCACCACGTTAACACCACCACCACCATCCTCCTCTTCTGCCAGTGTCACCACCAACACCACCCTCTAATGTTATCTGCCACAACCAACACCACCACCGTCTGTTACTACTGCCCCATCATCATCACAACTACCCTCTTCTTTTCCCCTGCCACTACCACTATCACCATCTGTTATAACCAGTACCTTCTATTGCCATCCCCAGCCCCACCGCCACCACTCTCTGTTGCCACCCTGCTCCCAAAGTCCTCTGATGCCACACTGATACCATCACCCTTTGCTGCCACCCTGCCAACCACCCTATGCTACCTCACAGTAACACCATCTTTAGCACTACCATTCTACCACCATCAACTCCATACCACCCTATAGTGCCATCTTGCCACCAATAACACTTCCATCACCTTGTGGCGCTACCATGTCATCACCATCACCCGCTTCTGCCACTGTGCCACCACCAGCACCACCTCTGTCCTCTGCTCTACTACCACCATCACCACCGCCCTCTTCCGCCACTTTGCCAATGCCACCACCACTACCATTCTGTGGTGCCACCTTGCCACTACCAAAACCCATTGTTGCCAACCTGTCACCGCCACCACCACCACCACCACCACCACCATTCTGTACTTTCTATTGCCACACCCCCCACCGCCACCACCCTCTGTTGCCACCCTGATACCACCATACTCTGATGCCACACTGACAACATCACCCTCTTCTTCCACTCTGCCACTACCACCACCACACCATCACCATTCTGTGGTGCCACCATACCACTACCACCACTCTCTGTCGTCATCTTACCACCAGCAGCACCACCACCTCTTATCTGTGGTACCACCCTGCCAATACCTGCACCACTATCCTCTACTTCCACCGCGCTACAACCACCACCACCCCTACCCTATGGTACTATCTTGCCACTACTACCACCACTGCCACCCTGCCACCACCCCAGCAACTTCTGCTTGCACACTACCACCATCACCATTGCCATCACCTTCTGCTGCCACCGTGCCATTATCACCATCACTCTCTACTGCCATCCTGCCACCACATTCAACCTTTGCTGCCAAAATGCCACCACTACCACCCTGTGTTGAAACCCCGTTATAAGCTACAATGCTGACTGATGTGACAATAACAGTGTTCTAATGAGTGATGCGGTAGTTAGACAATAACAATGTTCTAATGAGTGATGCGGTAGTTAGACAATAGCATTATTATGATCATGACGTGAGGAACACATACAGCTGACACCTCCTGAATGTGCTTGCTGGGGCATCGGTTGGCAGCTGGTGTGGTCACTTACGTTAACACGGCCAACACGCACGAGTTGAGGAAATGATTCCATGATCAGTTGTAAACTTTCATGATAATGAGAAGAGAAATCATGCTGCCTCCAGCCTCGCCCTCACCACCACACATCTTAAATCAGATTCAGAGGTAAATATGATCCACATTTCCTATGTTATTAAATCTTTCCACTCAGTAGTCACATTACAGACACCATGCACATGATGTGAACATGAGGCTCATTACAGACACCATGCACATGATGTGAACATGAGGCTCATTACAGACACCATGCACATGATGTGAACATGAGGCTCATTACAGACACCATGCACATGATGTGAACATGAGGCTCATTACAGACACCATGCACATGATGTGAACATGAGGCTCATTACAGACACCATGCACATGATGTGAACATGAGGCTCATTACCTAATGGAGATTGAACATAAGATATTGTAAAATACATTCACTATCTAACAGGAATTATACAGAGGCACATTAATAATAAAGTGAAAGATGTATGAAATCCATACATGGTGGTGCCTATAGATGATTACATCACGAGAACCTACCAACAATTACATCAAGGCTTAATGACCTACCAACAATTACATCAAGGCTTAATGATCTACCAATAATTACATCAAGGCTTAATGACCTACCAACAATTACATCAAGGCTTAATGACCTACCAACAATTACATCAAGGCTTAATGACCTACCAACAATTACATCAAGGCTTAATGACCTACCAACAATTACATCAAGGCTTAATGACCTACCAACAATTACATCAAGGCTTAATGACCTACCAATCCCCTGACTTTCCTCATATTTTCATATTTGTCAACAAACTATGTCAATTATTCCGTAATGAGAGGAAGAGTAATCTATCTATAGCAGGTGTGCAGGGTAAGGCTAGAGGGAACATACAATATGACACACACAACAATATAAGATGACCAAGTGTATGGTTCACGAACATTACCATACCATCCACCCACCTCCACCACTAGTATAACACTGGGGCATACCATCCACCTCCACCACTAGTATAACACTGGGGTATACCATCCACCTCCACCACTAGTATAACACTGGGGTATACCATCCACCTCCACCACTAGTATAACACTGGGGTATACCATCCACCTCCACCACTAGTATAACACTGGGGTATACCATCCACCTCCACCACTAGTATAACTATGGGGTATACCATCCACCTCCACCACTAGTATAACACTGGGGTATACCATCCACCTCCACCACTAGGATCTAACACCCACCTCCACCACTAGTATATCACTAGGGTATACCATCCACCTCCACCACTAGTATAACACTGGAGTATATCATTCACCTCCACCACTAGTATAACACTAGGGTCTACCACCCACTTTCAACACTAGTATATCACTAGGGTATACCATCCACCTCCAACACTAGTATAACACTATGGTCTACCACCCACGTCCAACACTAGTATAGCACTAGGGTATACCATCCACCTTCACCACTAGTATAACACTAGGGTCTACCACCCACCTTCAACACTATTATAACACCAGGGTCTACACAACCTCCACCATTAGTATAACACTAGGATCTACACCCACCTCCATCACTAGTATATCATTAGGGTATACCATCCATCTCCACCACTAGTATAACACTGAAGTATATCATCCACCTCCACCACTAGTATAACACTAGGGTCTACCATCCATCTCCACCACTAGTACAACACTAGGATCTACCACCCACCTCCACCACTAGTATAACACTGGAGTATACCATCCACCTTCACCACTAGTATAGCACTGGGGTATACCATCCATCTCCACACTAGCACAACACTAGGATCTACCACCCACCTCCACCACTAGTATAACACTAGGGTTTACCACCCACCTCCACCACTAGTATAACACTAGGGTTTACCACCCACCTATAACACTAGTATAACACTAGGGTCTACCACCCACCTCCACCACTAGTATAGCACTAGGGTCTACCACCCACCTCCACCACTAGTATAACACTGGAGTATACCATCCACCTCCACCCATAGTATCACGCCAGGGCCTACCATCAACCTCCACCATTAATATAACAATAGGGTCTACCACCCACCTCTACCACTAGCATAACACTAAGGTTTACCACCCACCTGTAACACTAGTATAACACTAAGGTCTACCATCCACCTCCACCACTAGTATAACACTAGGGTCTACCATCCATCTCCACCACTAGTACAACACTAGGGTCTACCACCCACCTCCACCACTAGTATAGCACTGGGGTATACCATCCACCTCCACCACTAGTATAGCACTGGGGAATACCATCCATCTCCACCACTAGTATAACACTGCGATCTTCCACCCACCTCCACCACTAGTATAACACTAGGATCTACCATCCACCTCCACCACTAGTATAACACTAGATCTACCGCCCACCTCCACCACTAGTATAGCACTGGGTATAATACCCAACCTCCAACCAGCGGTATAACACTAAGGCCTACCACCACCACCATTTGTATAACGCTAGGGCCTACCGCCCATCTCAACCAATGATATAACACGAGGGTCTACCACCCACTTCAACCACTAGTATAACAATGGGGTATAGCACCCATCTCCGACCAGAGCATAACAATAGGGTCAACCACCCATTTCCACCACTAATATATCACCAGGGCTTACCACCCACCTCCACCAATGGTATAACACTAGACCGACCGCCCATCTCAACCAATAGTATAACACTATGGTCTACCACCTACCTCAACCACTAGCATAACACTAGTGCCTGCCATCCACCTCCGTCATTAGTATAACACTGGGGTCTACCACTCACCTCCACCAACAGCATAACACTAGGGTCTACCACCCACCTCCACCACTAGTATAACATATTGCTCTTCTAATCACCTCCACCACTAGTATAACACTAGAGTCTACCACCAACCTTCAACACTAGTATAACACTAGGGTCTACCACCCATCTCCACCACTAGTATAACACTTGGGTCTTCCAACCACCTCCACCACTAGTATAACACTAGAATCTACCACCAACCTCCAACACTAGTTTAACACTAGGGTCTACCACCCACCTCCACCAATAGTATAACGCTAGGTTCCTAACACTCAACTCCATCATTAGTACAACACTAGGGTCTGCCAGCCCACCTCCACCACTAGTATAATACTAAGGCCTACCGCCGATCTCCACCAATAGCATAACCCTAGGGCCTACCACAAATCTCCACCACTAGTATAACACTAGATCTACCACCCACCTCCAACAATAATATAACACTATTGCCTACCATCCACCTCCAACACTTGTATGACACTAGGGTCTTCCTCCCAACTCCACCAATAATATAGTGATAGAGATCTTCCACTCACCTTCACCAATAGTATAACACTATTGTCTACTACTCACTTCCACCATTATTATAACATCATGGTCTGCCACCCACCTCCTCCATTAGTATGACACTAAGGTCTACCGCCCATCTCCACCAACGGTATAACTGCAGGGTCTACCACCCATAACCACCACGTGTATAACACTAGGATCTACCACTCACCTCCGCTACTATCATAACACTTGGGTGTAGCACTCAACTCCACCACTAGTATAACACTACGGCTTGTCACTAACCACCAGTATTGTCATAACAATAGTGTCTCCCACCGACCTCCACTAATAGTATAACACTAAGGTCTACCACTCACCTCCACCTACAGTATAACACTAAGGTCTACCACTCACCTCCACCAATAGTATAACACTAAGGTCTACCACTCACCTCCACCAATAGTATAGCACTAGGGCCTACCGCCCATTTCAACCAGTAGTATAACACTAGGGTCTACCACCCACCTCCACTAATAGTATAACACTAGGGTCTGCCAGCTACCTCCGCCAGCACCATAACACTAGGGTATACCACCCACCTCAATCACTGGTATAACACTAGGGTCTGTCACCAACCTCCGCAGTTTGTATAACACTAGGACTTACCGCCCATCTCCACCAATGGTATAGCACTAGGGCCTAAAACCCACTTCCACCAATAGTATAACAATAGGGTCTTCCTCCTAACTCCAATAATAGTATGATGATAGGGTCTTCCACTCACCTTCACCAGAAGTATAACACTAGGTTCTACCACCAACCTCCACCACTAGTATAATATTTGGGTCTACCACTCACCTCCACCACTAGTATAGCACTAGAATCTACCTCCCACCTCCACCACTAGTATAACACTATGGCTTACCACGCAACTCCATAACTAGCATAACACTGGGGTTTACCACCCACCTCCAACACTATCATAACACTAATGTATACCGCCCACCTTCACCACTAGTATAACACTAGGGCTTACCACCTTACTCTACAAGTACCATAACACTGGGGTTTACCATCAGCTTCCTACACTATCACAACACTAGGGCATACCATCCACCTTTACCACTGGTATAACGCTACCGTCTACCATCCGCCTCTACCACTAGAATAAGACTAAGGCTTACCAACCAACGCCACCACTAGAATAACACTACGGCCTACAACCCACCCACAGCCGATATTAGTATAACACTAGTACCTACCACTTACTTCCATCACTAGTACAATACTTGTGTCTGCTACCCTCATCCACTACTAATATAACTCTAGACTTTACCAACCACCTCCACCACTAGCATAAGACCAGAGTCTACCGCCCACTTACACCACTAGCATAAAACTAGGAACTGCCACCTACCTCCACCACTGGTACAACACTAGTGCCAAGCACCCACCTCCACTACCAGTACGACACTAGGGCCTACAACCCAACTCTAGCACTGGTATAACAGTAGGGTCTACCACTTACTTCCACCACTAGTATAACAGTAGGGCTTACCATCTTATCGACCTCCACCACTAGTATGTCACTAGGGGGTACCACCCACCTCCACCACTGGTATAACACTATGGTCTACCACTAACCTCCACCACAAGTTAACACTAGGGCTTACCATCCACCTCTACCAATAATATAACACTTGGGCCATCCACTCATCTCCAACGCTAGTATATCACCCTAGGCTACCACCCAGCTCCATCCAATATGTATGATTACCAATAAGGCTTACCTACCTACCGCCACTATCATAACACTCGCTCCTACGTACCTCCAGTATGATACTGCCTCCCTGAAGGCAAGGTTCCTGGGCAGTGTTTCATGTATTTACATCTGTTGACACGTGTGTATAGCAACAGAAACTAAGTCCTTCCTTGGCGCCTCAGACAATGGTACACACGACTTACTCATACAGACACAGTCTGGCTACGATACCCAGATCCTGCCTGACTTAAGGGAGAGGCTGAGACCATCTTGCATAACCAGCCCTTGTCCAAGAGTAAGGGAAAGAACACCAAACTGAATATGACAAGAAAGAAAACTTTATTAACAAGTGCGAGACAAGAATGAACAAATGAAAAAAAATAGAATAAAAGGAAACAAATTATAAACTCGACACAGCGAGGAAGAAAGTATCAAGATGTCTTTAAGATGTCTGACAAGTTCAATTGGTGATGAAGTGAGGGAAAGTAAGTTAGTGCGAGGTCTGTGAAAGTCTCAGTACTTACCTCTATGTAAGGCCCCAGAGAACTGTACTTTCCTCAGTGCGAAATCTAGGAAAATATACTTTCCCGAAAGTAGGACCCAGGAAGATGTCATCTTCTTCATATAAGGTGCGGGATAATGCACTTTCCTCCATGTAACGTCCAGGTTGATGAACGTTCCCCCATGTGATGTCCAACAGGTAAAATTTCCTCCATGTAGGACTGAAGAAGATATCTTTTCCTCCAAGATAATATATCTTATAACTTTCTTCAAAGTAAGGTTAAGGAAAACGTACTTTCCTTCATGTAAGATCCAAGACGAGGAATCTCAATACTTTCCACAACGTCAGGTCCATATACGTATCCTTTCCTCCTCCACGTAAGGTTAGGAAGACGTACTTTGCCAGGAAACTGACTTTGTCGTCCATGCAATGTCCAAGACTGTATCTCAATACCATCCTCCATATATGGTACATTTCAGTTATCTTTCTTTTATATCAAGTTTAAAAACATTTATCTTTCCTCCATGTAAGGCCCAAGAAGAAGTATGATTACTCCATAGAAGGTCCAGGAAATGTATTTTTCATCAATGTATGGCCCAGGAAGATGTATCACTCCTCCATATAAGGCCCAGGATGATGTGTCTCTCCTCCATGTAAGTCCCAGGAAGATGTATCTCTCCTCCATGTAAGTTCCAGGAAGATGTATCTCTCCTCCATGTAAGTCCCAGGAAGATGTGTCTCTCCTCCATGTAAGTCCAAGGAAGATGTATCTCTCCTCCATGTAAGTCTCAGGAAGATGTATCTCTCCTCCATGTAAGTCCCAGGAAGATGTGTCTCTCCTCCATGTAAGTCCAAGGAAGATGTATCTCTCCTCCATGTAAGTCTCAGGAAGATGTGTCTCTCCTCCATGTAAGTCCCAGGAAGATGTGTCTCTCCTCCATGTAAGTCTCAGGAAGATGTATCTCTCCTCCATGTAAGTCCCAGGAAGATGTATCTCTCCTCCATGTAAGTCCCAGGAAGATGTGTCTCTCCTCCATGTAAGTCTCAGGAAGATGTATCTCTCCTCCATGTAAGTCCCAGGAAGATGTATCTCTCCTCCATGTAAGTCTCAGGAAGATGTGTCTCTCCTCCAGGTAAGGTACAATACGATGCACGAAGGAAGAACCATGAAGCAACGGCGAAGACCGCCAATACTAAATCTACATATAGATTAAAGTGAAAGTTTGTGGTTAGAATATTTCAGGGGAAGTGATGACCTCCAGTGGGACCCACTGATAACATGGAGGATTAACTGAGCCTTCAACACCAGTCAGAGACTGGAAAGTCCTGCTGACCCTCTCATTACTTGAGAGAAACATGGTCAACCTACTAAGTCCACCCGCTGCTGGACTATCACAAGACGGGTGTGTGAACCATGGACGGCAGGAACTACAGAGGAATGATGCAGCTGTGGATATGACTGTAATATAGACGTAGCTCACACATACATATGAGCAACAGTCGTATTGAAGATGTATTGGGTTACGATGTGCAGTAGAAGTGGTACAGCATGAGAGAGGAAGGTAAGGTAGGTGCATCATGTTGGAAGATGAGGCACAGAGACTACGATATAAGGGAGGCACAACAGGCACAAGAGACTGCAGGTTGAGGTATAGACAATACGTTGTGAGGGAGTTAAAGCAATAGAGGGAGACTGGAGGATGAGACACAGAGAGTACGTTATGAGGGATGTACAGCAGTAGAAGACTGGAGGGTGAGGCACAGAGAGTACGGTACGAGGGAGGTACAGCGGGTATAGACTGGAAATTTAGGTGTAGACAGTACATTGTGAGGAAGGCACAGCAGGTGCAGCAGACTGAAAGGTAAGGCACAGACAGTAGGCTGGGAGAGAGGTATAACAAATGCAGCAGACTGAATGGTGAGACACAGACAGTGTGTTGTGAGGGACTCATAGCAGGTGCACCAGACTGAATGATGAGGCACAGACAGTAGGCTGGGAGGGAGGCACAGCAGGTGCAGCAGACTGAATGGTGAGGCACAGACAGTATGTTGTGAGGGACTCATAGCAGGTCCAGCAGACTGAATGATGAGGAACAGACAGTAGGCTGGGAGGGAGGCACAGCAGGTGCAGCAGACTGGACGGTAGGGCAAAAACTAATTGTTAAGCTGTGCAACACCTGAGGGTATCACACATTACTTACCCTGAACATAATCATGTATCCTGACTAAACAAAACGACAGTCTTGGAGCATGCAGTGCCCTGGCAGCGTACCGTCTTGCTGGCTGTGTACCGTCGTGCAGATTGCGTACCGTCGTGCTTGCAGTGTACCGTTGTGCGGGTTGCGTATCGTCGTGCAGGTTGCGCACCGTCGTGCTGGCTGTCTAACGTCATGCTGGCAGTGTATCGTCGTGCAGGTTGCGTACCGTCGTGCTGACAGTGTATCGTCGTGCAGGTTGCGTACCGTCGTGCTGACAGTGTATCGTCGTGCAGGTTGCGTACCGTCATGCTGGCTGTGTACCGTCATGCTGGCTGTGTACTATCACACCGGCTGTGTACCGTCATGCTGGCTGTGTACCGTCCTGCTGGCTGTGTACCGTCCTGCTGGCTGTGTATCGTCCTGCTAGCTGTGTACCGTCATGCTGGCTGTGTACCGTCCTGCTGGCTGTGTACCGTCATGCTGGCTGTGTACTGTCACACTGGCTGTGTACCGTCATGCTGGCTGTGTACCGTCATGCTGGCTGTATACCGTCCTGCTGGCTGTATACTGTCACACCGGCTGTGTACCGTCATGCTGGCTGTGTACTGTCACACTGGCTGTGTACCGTCATGCTGGCTGTGTACCGTCCTGCTGGCTGTGTACTGTCATACTGGCTGTGTACCGTCATGCTGGCTGTGTACCGTCCTGCTAGCTGTGTACCGTCGTGCCGGCTGTATACCGTCCTGCTGTCTGTGCAACGTCCTACTGGCTGCGTACCGTCGTGATGGCTGTGTACCGTCCTGCTGGCTGTCTACTGTCACGCTGGCTGTGTACTGTCGTGCTGGCTGTGTCCGTCGTCTTGGCTGTGTACCGTCGTGCCGTCTGCGTACTGTCATGCTGGCTGTGCAACGTCCTACTGGCTGCGTACCGTCGTGCTGGCTGTCTATCGTCATGCTGGCTGTGTACCGTCGTGCTGGCTGTCTATCGTCATGCTGGCTGTGTACCGTCGTGCTGGCTGTCTATCGTCATGCTGGCTGTGTACCGTCGTGCTGGCTGTCTATCGTCATGCTGGCCGTATACCGTCGTGCTAGCTGTCTATCGTCGTGCTGGCTGTGTACCGTCGTGCTAGCTGTCTATCGTCCTGCTGGCTGTCTACCGTCATGCTGGTTGTCTCTCGTCGTGCTGTCTATGTATTGTTCTGCTGGCTGTGTACCATCGTGCTAGCTGTGTACCGTCCTGCTGGCTGTGTACCGTTCTCCTGGCTGTGTACCGTCCTGCTGGCTGTGTACCGTCCTGCTGGCTGTCTACCTTCCTGCTGGCTGTGTACCGTCCTGTTGGCTGTCTACCGTCCTGCTGGCTGTCTACCGTCCTGTTGGCTGTGTACCGTTCTGCTGGCTGTCTAACGTCATGCTGGCTGTCTAACGTCATTCTGGCTGTGTACCGTCCTGCTGGCTGTCTAACGTCATGCTGGCTGTCTAACGTCATTCTGGCTGTGTACCGTCCTGCTGGCTGTCTAACGTCATGCTGGCTGTCTAACGTCATGCTGGCTGTGTATCGTCGTGCTGTCTATGTACCGTCGTGCTGGCTGTGTACCATCGTGCTAGCTGTCTACCGTCATGCTGGATGTGTACCATCATGCTTCCTGTGTAACGTCGTGCTGGATGTGTACCATCGTGCTGTCTATGTACCGTCGTGCTGGCTGTGTACCATAATGTTGGCTGTGCAGAGTCGAGGTTGTTTACGGTTGTGATGGCTATGTGTAGTCATGCTGTCTGTATATATATATATATATATATATATATATATATATATATATATATATATATATATATATATGTTTACCAAATGGCGTCCTAGCTTCGTCTCTTCGATGTATATCAACTGACTTATATTCTCTCTTGTGTCTCCCTTGATGATGTGGTTGTTACACGAAAGTGCACTTGGGAACTCATCGTGTTTCATTTTCCCCGTGGACTCATAGGAATATCTTGATCACGCGCAAAATTGTGATCCTTTCCAATATATATATATATATATATATATATATATATATATATATATATATATATATATATATATATATATATATATATATATTTCTTTTCTTTCAAACTATTCGCCATTTCCCGCATTAGCGAGGTAGCGTTAAGAACAGAGGACTGGGCCTTTGAGGGAATACCCTCACCTGGCCCAATTCTCTTCCTTCTTTTGGAAAAAAAAAAATAAAAAAAAAAAAATATATATATATATATATATATATATATATATATATATATATATATATATATATATATATATATATATATATATATATATCATTATTATTCTTATTATTGTTATCATTTTGTTTTGTCGCTGTCTCCCGCGTTTGCGAGGTAGCGAAAGGAAACAGACGAAAGAAAGGCCCAACCCACCCACATACATATGTATATACATACATGTCCACACACGCAAATATACATACCTATACATCTCAATGTATACATATGTATACACACACAGACATATACATATATACACATGTACATAATTCATACTGTCTGCCTTTATTCATTCCCATCGCCACCTCGCCACACATGGAATAACAACCCCTTCCCCCCTCTTGTGTGCGAGGTAGCGCTAGGAAAGACAACAAAGGCCACATTCGTTCACACTCAGTCTCTAGCTGTCATGTAATAATGCACCGAAACCACAGCTCCCTTTCAACATCCAGGCCCCACACAACTTTCCATGGTTTACCCAAGACGCTTCACATGCCCTGGTTCAATCCATTGACAGCACGTCGACCCCGGTATACCACATCGTTCCAATTCACTCTATTCCTTGCACGCCTTTCACCCTCCTGCATGTTCAGGCCCCGATCACTCAAAATCTTTTTCACTCCATCTTTCCACCTCCAATTTGGTCTCCCACTTCTCCTCGTTCCCTCCACCTCTGACACATATATCACATATATCCTCATGGTCAATCTTTCCTCACTCATTCTCTCCATGTGACCAAACCATTTCAAAACACCTTCTTCTCCTCTCACAACCACACTCTTTTTCTTTCCACACATCTCTCTTACCCTTACATTACTTACTCGATCAAACCACCTCACACCACATATTGTCCTCAAACATCTCATTTCCAGCACATCCATCCTCCTGCGCACAACTCTATCCATAGCCCACAACTCGCAGCCATACAACATTGTTGGGACCACTTATTCATTCAAATATACCCATTTTTGCTTTCCGAGATAATGTTCTTGACTTCCAAACATTCTATAAGGCTCCCAGAATTTTCGCCCCCTCCCCCACCCTACGATTCAAATACGCTTCCATGGTTCCATCCGCTGCCAGATCCACTCCCAGATATCTAAAACACTTTACTTCCTCCAGTTTTTCTCCATTCAAACTTACCACCCAATTGACTTGATCCTCAACATTACTGTACCTAATTACCTTGCTCTTATTCACATTTACTCTTAACTTTCTTCTTTCACACACTTTACCGAACTCAGTCACCAGCTTCTGCAGTTTCTCACATGAATCAGCCACCAGCGCTGTATCATCAGCGAACAACAGCTGACTCGCTTCCCAAGGCTCTCATCCACAACAGACTGCATACTTGCCCCTCTTTCCAAAACTCTTGCATTCACCTCCCTAACAACACCATCCATAAACAAGTTAAACAACCATGGAGACATCACACACCCCTGCCGCAAACCTACGTTCACTGAGAACCAATCACTTTCCTCTCTTCCTACACGTACACATGCCTTACATCCTCGATAAAAACTTTTCACTGCTTCTAACAACTTGCCTCCCACACCATATATTCTTAATACCTTCCACAGAGCATCTCTATCAACTCTATCATATGCCTTCTCCCGATCCATAAATGCTACATACAAATCCATTTGCTTTTCTAAGTATTTCTAACGTACATTCTTCAAAGAAAACACCTGATCCACACATCCTCTACCACTTCTGAAACCACACTGCTCTTCCCCAATCTGATGCTCTGTACATGCCTTCACCCTCTCAATCAATACCCTCCCATATAATTTACCAGGGATACTCAACAGACGTGTACCTCTGTAATTTGAGCACTTACTCTTATCCCCTTTGCCTTTGTACAATGGCACTATGCACGCATTCCGCCAATCATCAGGCACCTCACTATGAATCATACATACATTAAATAACCTTACCAACCAGTCAACAATACAGTCACCCCTATTCTAAATAAATTCCACTGCAATACCATCAAAACCTGCTGCCTTGCCGGCTTTCATCTTCCGCAAAGCTTTTACTACCTCTTCCCTGTTTACCAAATCATTTTCCCTAACCCTCTCACTTTGCACACCACCTCGACCAAAACACCCTATATCTGCCACTCTATCACCAAACACATTCAACAAACCTTCAAAATACTCATTCCATCTCCTTCTCACATCACCACTACTTGTTATCACCTCCCCATTAGCCCCCTTCACTGAAGTTCCCATTTGCTCCCTTGTCTTACGCACTTTATTTACCTCCTTCCAAAACATCTTTTTATTCTCCATAAAATTAATGATACTCTCTCACCCCAACTCTCATCTGACCTCTTTTTCACCTCTTGCACCTTCCTCTTGACCTCCTGCCTCTTTCATTTATACATCTCCCACTCATTTGCATTTTTTCCCTGCAAAAATCGTCCAAATGCCTCTCTCTTCTCTTTCACTAATAATCTTACTTCTTCATCCCACCACTCACTACCTTTTCTAATCAACCCACCTCCCACGCTTCTCATGCCACAAGCATCTTTTGCGCAAGCCATCACTGCTTCCCTAAATACATCCCATTTCTCCCCCACTCCCCTTAGCTCCTTTGTTCTCACCTTTTTCCATTCTGTACTCAGTCCCTCCTGATACTTCTTCACACAAGTCTCATTCCCAAGCTCACTTACTCTCACCACTCTCTTCACCCCAACATTCTCTCTTCTTTTCTGAAAACCCATACAAATCTTCACCTTCGCCTCCACAAGATAATAATCAGACATCCCTCCAGTTGCACCTCTCAGCACATTAACATCCAAAAGTCTCTATTTCGCGCGCCTATCAATTAACACGTAATCCAATAACGCTCTCTGGCCATCTCTCCTACTTACATACGTATACTTATGTATATCTCGCTTTTTAAAACAGGTATTCCCAATCACCAGTACTTTTTCAGCACATAAATCTACAAGCTCTTCACAATTTCCATCTACAAAACTAAACACCCCATGTATACCAATTATTCCCTCAACTTCCACATTATTCACCTTTGCATTCAAATCACCCATCACTATAACCAGGTCTTGCGCATCAAAACCACTAAGACACTCGTTCACTTGCTCCCAAAACACTTGCCTCTCATGATCTTTCTTCTCATGCCCAGGTGCATATGCACCAATAATCACCCATCTCTCTGCATCAACTTTCAGTTTTACCCATATAAATCTAGAATTTACTTTCTTACACTCTATCACATACTCCCACCACTCCTGTTTCAGGAGTAGTGCTACTCTTTCCCTTGCTCTTGTTCTCTCACTAACCCCTGACTTTACTCCCAAGACATTCCCAAACCACTCTTCCCCTTTACCCTTGAGCTTCGTTTCACTCAGAGCCAAAACATCCAGGTTCCTTTCCTCAAATATACTACCTATCTCTCCTTTTTTCTCATCTTGGTTACATCCACACACATTTAGACACCCCAATCTGCGCCTTCGAGGAGGATGGGCACTCCACGCGTGACTCCTTCTTCTGTTTCCCCTTTTAGAAAGTTAAAATACAAGGAGGGGAGGATTTTTGGCCCCACACTCCCGTCCCCTTTAGTCGCCTTCTACGACACTCTGTTCCAAAAGAAGGAGCTGAGAAGGGGGCCAGGTGAGGATATTCCCTCAAAGGCCCAGTCCTCTGTTTTTAACGCTTCCTCGCTAATGCGTGAAATGGCGAATGGTATGCAAGAAAGAATATATATATATATATATATATATATATATATATATATATATATATATATATATATATATATATATATATATATATATATATATATATATATATATATGAGATGTTTGAGGACAGTGTGTGGTGTGGGGTGGTTTGATCGAGTGAGTGACGTGAGGGTAAGAGAGATGTGTGGAAATAAAAAGAGCGTGGTTGAGAGAGCAGAAGAGGGTGTTTTGAAGTGGTTTGGGCACATGGAGAGAATGAGTGAGGAAAGATTGACCAAGAGGATATATGTGTCGGAGGTGGAGGGAACGAGGAGAAGAGGGAGACCAAATTGGAGGTGGAAAGATGGAGTGAAAAAGATTTTGTGTGATCGGGGCCTGAACATGCAGGAGGGTGAAAGGAGGGCAAGGAATAGAGTGAATTGGAGCGATGTGGTATACCGGGGTTGACGTGCTGTCAGTGGATTGAATCAAGGCATGTGAAGCGTCTGGGGTAAACCATGGAAAGCTGTGTAGGTATGTATATTTGCGTGTGTGGATGTATGTATATACATGTGTATGGGGGGGGGGGGGGGTTGGGCCATTTCTTGCGTCTGTTTCCTTGCGCTACCTCGCAAACGCGGGAGACAGCGACAAAGTATAAAAAAAAAAAAAAAAAAATATATATATATATATATATATATATATATATATATATATATATATATATATATTGTCGAGGTTGTGATTGAGGTGAATGCAAGAGTTTTGGAGAGAAGGGCAAGTATGCAGACTATTGTGGAAGGAAGGGCCTAGGAGGTGAGTCAATTGTTGTTCGCTGATGATACATCGCTGGTGGCTGATTTGGGTGAGAAACTGAAGAAGCTGGTGACTGAGTTTGGTAAAGTGTGTGAAAGAAGAAAGCTGAGAGTAAACGTAGATAAGAGCAAGGGTTATTATGTATAGTAGGGTTGAGGGTCAAGTCAACTGGGAGAGAAGTTTGAATGGAGAAAAACTGGAGGAAGTGAAGTGCTTTAGATATCTGGGAGTGGCTTTAGCAGTGGATGGAACTATAGGAAGCGGAAGTGAGTCACAGGGTAGGGGAGAGGGCGAATGTTCTGAGGGCGTTGAAGAATGTGTGGAAGGCGAGAACGTTATCTCGGAAAGCAAAAATGGGTATGCTTGAAGGCAAATTGGTTCCAACAATGTTATATGGTTGCGAGGCATGAGCTATAAATAAGGTTGTGTGGAGGAGGGTGGATGTGCTAGAAATGAAATGTTTGAGGATAATATGTTGTGTGAGATGGTTTGGTCGAGTAAGTAATTAAAGGGGAAGAGAGATATGTGGTAATAAAAAGAGTGTGGTTGAGAGAGCAGAAAAGGGTGTATTGAAATGGTTTGGTCATATGGTGAGAATGAGCGGGGAAAGATTGACAAAGAGGAGGGAACGACGAGAAGTGGGAGACCATACTGAAGGTGGAAGGATGGAGTGAAAAGAATTTTGTGCGATCGGGGCCTGAGCATAAAGGAGGGTGAAATGCGTGCAAGGCATAGAGTGAATTGGAACTATGTGGTATCCCGGGGTCGACGTGCTGTTAATGGATTGAACCAGGGCATGTGAAACATCTCGGGTAAACCATGAAAAGTTTGTGGGACCTGGATGTAGAAAGGGAGCTGCGATTTCGGTGCATTACACATGACAGCCAGAGACTGAGTGTGAACGAATGTGGCCTTTGTTGTCTTTTCCTAGCGCTACCTCACGCGAGCGGAGGCGAGGGGAGTGCCATTTCATGTGGTGTGGGTGGCGACGCCATCTGGTAAACATGTGATTGTGCAAAACATGTTTTGGACAATCACATGTTTACCAGATGGCGTCCTAGCTTCGTCTCTTCGATGTATATCAACTGACTGTTATATTTCTCTCTTGTGTCTCTCCTGATGATGTGATTATTGCACGAAAGTGCACTTGGGAACTTTTCGTGTTTCATTTTTCCCGTGGACTCATAGGGATATCTTGATCACGCACAAAATTGTGATCCTTTCCAATATATATATATATATACATATATATATATATATATATATATATATATATATATATATATATATATATATATATATATATATATATATATATATATATATATATATATATATATATATATATATATATATATATATATATATATATATATATATATATATATATATATGTATATATATATATATATATATATATATATATATATATATATATATATTTATTTATTTTATTTAATTTGCTTTGTCGCTGTCTCACGCGTTTGCGAGGTAGCGCAAGGAAACAGACGAAAGAAATGGCCCAACCCACCCCATACACAATGTATATACATACACGTCCACACACGCAAATATACATACCTATACATCTCAATGTACACATATATATACACACACAGACACATACATATATACCCATGCACACAATTCACACTGTCTGCCTTTATTCACTCCCATCGCCACCTCGCCACAAATGGAATACCATCCCCCTCCCCCCTCACGTGTGCGAGGTAACACTAGGAAAAGACAACAAAGGCCACATTCGTTCACACTCAGTCTCTAGCTGTCATGCAATAATGCCCGAAACCACAGCTCCCTTTCCACATCCAGGCACCACACAACTTTCCATGGTTTACACCAGACGCTTCACATGCCCTGATTCAATCCACTGACAGCACGTCAACCCCGGTATACCACATCGATCCAATTCACTCTATTCCTTGCCCTCCTTTCACCCTCCTGCATGTTCAGGCCCCGATCACACAAAATCTTTTTCACCCCATCTTTCCACCTCCAATTTGGTCTCCCACTTCTCCTCGTTCCCTCCACCTCTGACACATATATCCTCTTGGTCAATCTTTTCTCACTCATTCTCTCCATGTGCCCAAACCACTTCAAAACACCCTCTTCTGCTCTCTCAACCAAGCTCTTTTTATTTCCGTACATCTCTCTCACCCTTACATTACTTACTCGATCAAACCACCTAACACCACACATTGTCCTCAAACATCTCATTTCCAGCACATCCACCCTCCTGCGCACAACTCTATCCATAGCCCACGCCTCGCAACGATACAACATTGTTGGAACCACTATTCCTTCAAACATACCCATTTTTGCTTTCCGAGATAATGTTCTCGACTTCCACACATTCTTCAAGGCTTCCAGGATTTTCGCCCCCTCCCCCACCCTATGATTCACTTCCGCTTCCATGGTTCCATCCGCTGCCAGATCCACTCCCAGATATCTAAAACACTTTACTTCCTCCAGATTTTCTCCATTCAAACTTACCTCCCAATTGACTTGACCCTCAACCCTACTGTACCTAATAACCTTGCTCTTATTCACATTTACTCTTAACTTTCTTCTTTCACACACTTTACCAAACTCAGTCACCAGCTTCTGCAGTTTCTCACATGAATCAGCCACCAGCGCTGTATCATCAGCGAACAACAACTGACTCACTTCCCAAGCTCTCTCATTCACAACAGACTTCATACTTGTCCCTCTTTCCAAAACTCTTGCATTCACCTCCCTAACAACCCCATCCATAAACAAATTAAACAACCATGGAGACATCACACACCCCTGCCACAAAACTACATTCACTGAGAACCAATCACTTTCCTCTCTTTCTACACGTACACATGCCTTACATCCTCGATAAAAACTTTTCACTGCTTCTAACAACTTGCCTCCCACACCATATATTCTTAATACCTTCCACAGAGCATCTCTATCAACTCTATCATATGCCTTCTCCCGATCCATAAATGCTACATACAAATCCATTTGCTTTTCTAAGCATTTCTCACATACATTCTTCAAAGCAAACACCTGATCCACACATCCTCTACCACTTCTGAAACCACACTGCTCTTCCCCAATCTGATGCTCTGTACATGCCTTCACCCTCTCAATCAATACCCTCCCATATAATTTACCAGGAATACTCAACAAACTTATACCTCTGTAATTTGAGCACTCACTCTTATCCCCTTTGCCTTTGTACAATGGCACTATGCACGCATTCCACCAATCCTCAGGCACCTCACCATGAGTCATACATACATTAAATAACCTTACCAACCAGTCAACAATACAGTCACCCCCTTTTTTAATAAATTCCACTGCAATACCATCAAAACTTGCTGCCTTGCCGGCTTTCATCTTCCGCAAAGCTTTTACTACCTCTTCTCTGTTTACCAAATCATTTTCCCTAACCCTCTCACTTTGCACACCACCTCGACCAAAACACCCTATATCTGCCACTCTATCATCAAACACATTCAACAAACCTTCAAAATACTCACTCCATCTCCTTCTCACATCACCACTACTTGTTATCACCTCCCCATTTGCGCCCTTCACTGAAGTTCCCATTTGCTCCCTTGTCTTACGCACTTTATTTACCTCCTTCCAGAACATCTTTTTATTCTCCCTAAAATTTAATGATACTCTCTCACCCCAACTCTCATTTGCCCTCTTTTTCACCTCTTGCACTTTTCTCTTGACCTCCCTGCAAAAATCGTCTAAATGCCTCTCTCTTCTCTTTCACTAATAATCTTACTTCTTCATCCCACCACTCACTACCCTTTCTAATCAACCCACCTCCCACTCTTCTCATGCCACAAGCATCTTTTGCGCAATCCATCACTGATTCCCTAAATACATCCCATTCCTCCCCCACTCCCCTTACTTCCATTGTTCTCACCTTTTTCCATTCTGTACCCAGTCTCTCTTGGTACTTCCTCACACAATATATATATATATATATATATATATATATATATATATATATATATATATATATATATATATATATATATATACATTCACAACGTACTGTCTACACCTTAACTTCCAATCTCCTGCTACTGATATACATCCCTCATAACGTACTCTCTGTGTCTCATCCTCCAGTCTCCCTCTATTGCTTTAACTCCCTCACAACGTTCTGTCTATACCTCAACCTGCAGTCTCTTGTGCCTGTTGTGCCTCCCTTATAACGTAGTCTCTGTGCCTCATCTTCCAACATGATGCACCTACCTTACCTTCCTCTCTCATGCTGTACTACTTCTACTGCACATCGTAACCCAATACATCTTCAATACGACTGTTGCTCATATGTATGTGTGAGCTACGTCTATATTACAGTCATATCCACAGCTGCATCATTCCTCTGTAGTTCCTGCCGTCCATGGTTCACACACCCGTCTTGTGATAGTCCAGCAGCGGGTGGACTTAGTAGGTTGACCATGTTTCTCTCAAGTAATAAGAGGGTCAGCAGGACTTTCCAGTCTCTGACTGGTGTCGAAGGCTCAGTTAATCCTCCATGTTATCAGTGGGTCCCACTGGAGGCCATCACTTCCCCTGAAATATTCTAACCACAAACTTTCACTTTAATCTATATGTAGATTTAGTATTGGGGGTCTTCACCGTTGCTTCATGGCTCTTCCTTCGGGCATCGTCTTGTACCTTACCTGGAGGAGAGACACATCTTCCTGGGACTTACATGGAGGAGAGATACATCTTCCTGGGACTTACATAGAGGAGAGATACATCTTCCTGGGACTTACATGGAGGAGAGATACATATTCCCGGGACTTACATGGAGGAGAGATACATCTTCCTGGGACTTACATGGAGGAGAGATACATCTTCCTGGGACTTACATGGAGGAGAGATACTTCTTCCTGGGACTCACATGGAGGAGAGATACATCTTCCTGGGACTTACATGGAGGAGAGACACATCTGCCTGGGACTTACATGGAGGAGAGAGACATCTTCCTGGTACTTACATGGAGGAAAGATACATCGTCCTGGATCTAACATGGAAGAGAGATACATCAACCTAGAGCCTTGCATGGTGGAGAGATGCACATTCCTGGACCTTACAAGGAGGAGAGATCCGTTATCCTAGATCTTGTATGGAGAAAGATGCTTCTTCCTGTACCTTACATGGAGGAGATTTACATGTAGTAGAGATACATGTCTTAGGCCTTACTTGGAGGATAGATACATTGTCCTGTCCCTTACATGGGAGAGTGATGTATTATCCCGAATCCTGCATGGAAAAGAGATACATCTTCCTGGGCCTTATATGGAGGAGTGATACATCTTCCTGAGCCTTATATGGAGGAGTGATACATCTTCCTGGGCCTTATATGGAGGAGTGATACATCTTCCTGGGCCTTATATGGAGGAGTGATACATCTTCCTGGGCCTTATATGGAGGAGTGATACATCTTCCTGGGACTTATATGGAGGAGTGATACATCTTCCTGGGCCTTATATGGTGGAGTGATACATCTTCCTAGGCCTTATATGGAGGAATGATACATCTTCCTGGGTCATACATTGATGAAAAATACATTTTCCTGGACCTTCTATGGAGTAATCATACTTCTTCTAGGGCTTTACATGGAGGAAAGATAAATGTTTTTAAACTTGATATAAAAGAAAGATAACTGAATTGTACCATATATGGAGGATGGTATTGAGATACACTGTCCTGGACATTGCATGGACGACAAAGTCAGTTTCCTGGCAAAGTACATCTTCCTAACCTTACGTGGAGGAGGAAAGGATACGTATATGGACCTGACGTTGTGGAAAGTATTGAGATTCCTCGTCTTGGATCTTACATGAAGGAAAGTACGTTTTCCTTAATCTTACTTTGAAGAAAGTTATAAGATATATTATCTTGGAGGAAAAGATATCTTCTTCAGTCCTACATGGAGGAAATTTTATCTTGCTAGACCTCATATTGGGGAACGTTCATCAACCTGGACGTTACATGGAGGAAAGTGCATTATCCCGCACCTTATATGAAGAAGATGACATCTTCCTGGGTCCTACTTTCGGGAAAGTATATTTTCCTAGATTTCGCACTGAGGAAAGTACAGTTCTCTGGGGCCTTACATAGAGGTAAGTACTGAGACTTTCACATACGTCGCACTAACTTACTTTCCCTCACTTCATCACCAATTGAACTTGTCAGACATCTTAAAGACATCTTGATACTTTCTTCCTCGCTGTGTCGAGTTTATAATTTGTTTCCTTTTATTCTATTTTTTTCGTTTGTTCATTCCTGTCTCGCACTTGTTAACAAAGTTTTCTTTCTTGTCATATTCAGTTTGGTGTTCTTTCCCTTACTCTTGGACAAGGGCTGGTTATGCAAGATGGTCTCAGCCTCTTCCTTAAGTCAGGTAGGATCTGGGTATCGTAGCCAGACTGTGTCTGTATGAGTAAGTCGTGTGTACCATTGTCTGAGGCGCCAAGGAAGGACTTAGTTTCTGTTGCTATACACACGTGTCAACAGATGTAAATACCTGAAACACTGCCCAGGAACCTTGCCTTCAGGGAGGCAGTATCATACTGGAGGTACGTAGGAGCGAGTGTTATGATAGTGGCGGTAGGTAGGTAAGGCTTATTGGTAATCATACATATTGGATGGAGCTGGGTGGTAGCCTAGGGTGATATACTAGCATTGGAGATGAGTGGATGGCCCAAGTGCTATATTATTGGTAGTAGTGGATAGTAAGCCCTAGTGTTAGCTTGTGGTGGAGGTTAGTGGTAGACCATAGTGTTATACCAGTGGTGGAGGTGGGTGGTACTCCCTAGTGACATACTAGTGGTGGAGGTCGACGGTTAGATGGTAAGCCCTACTGTTATACTAGTGGTGGAAGTAAGTGGTAGACCCTAGTGTTATACCTGTGTTGGAGGTGGGTTGTAGGCCCTAGTGTCGTACTGGTAGTGGAGGTGGGTGCTTGGCATTAGTGTTGTACCAGTGGTGGAGGTAGGTGGCAGTTCCTAGTATTATGCTAGTGGTGTAAGTGGGCGGTAGACTCTGGTCTTATACTTGTGGTGGAGTTGGTTGGTAAAGTCTAGAGTTATAATAGTAGTGGATGAGGGTAGCAGACACAAGTATTATACTAGTGATGGAAGTAAGCGGTAGGTACTAGTGTTGTACTAATATCGGCTGTGGGTGGTAGGTAGGCCGTAGTGTTATTCTAGTGGTGGCGTTGGTTGGTAAGCTTTAGTCTTATACTAGTGGTGGAGGTGGGTGGTCAGCCCCTAGTGTCGTATTATT
This sequence comes from Panulirus ornatus, assembly GCF_036320965.1. NCBI lineage: Eukaryota > Metazoa > Arthropoda > Malacostraca > Decapoda > Palinuridae > Panulirus > Panulirus ornatus. Next base: position 17,530,633 of record NC_092238.1, read on the forward strand.
AGTGGTGGTGGTTGGTGGGCCCTTGTGATATACTAGTGTCGGAGGTGAGTGTTATGGCTTAGCGTTACGCTAGTGGTAGTGGTGGATGGTAGACGGTAGTGTTATACCAGTGGTGAAGGTGGTTAGTATGCTCTAGTGTTATCATAGTGCTGGAGGTAGTTGGTAAACCCCAGTGTTATGCTAGTTGTAGAGTTGGGTGGTAAGCCCTAATATTATACTAGTGGTGGAGGTGAGTGGTAGATCCTCGTGTTATACTAGTGGTAAAGATGGATGGTAGGCTCAAGTGTTATACTAGTGGTGGAGGTTGATGGTAGGTTCTAGTGATATTGTAGTGGTGGAGGTGTGTGGTACACCTTGGCGTTATACTAGTGGTGGAGGTGGGTGATATGCCCTAGTGTTATACTAGTGTTTGAGATGGTTAGTATGCGCTAATGTTATACTAGTGGTGGACGTGGGTGGTAGCCTCTAGTGTTATACTAGTTGTGGAGGGGGTGATAGACCGTGATGTTATACTAGTGGTGGTGCTGGGTAGTAGGTTTTAGTCTTATACTAATGTTGGAGGTGGGTGACAGCCCTAGATGTTATGATAGTGGTGGAGGTGGGTGGTCGGCAGTAGTCTTATAATAGCGGTGAAAGTGAATGGTAGACCCTTATATTCTATTAGTGGTGAAGTTGAATCATAAATCCTTACGTTATACTTGTGGTAGAGGTGGATAGTAAGCTCTTATGTTATACTAGTAGTGGAAATGGGTGGTAGGTCCGAGTGTTATACTAGTTGTAGTGTTGGATAGTCTTATACTAGTGGTGAAGGCTGGTAGTACACAACAGAGTCATACCAGTGGTAGAGGGGGGAGTGGTGGTAAGTTCTAGTGTTATGTAGTATGGAGGTGGGTGGCAGGATCTGGTGTTATGGTAGTGGTGTATTTAAGTGGTAGGCCCTAGGGTTATACTAGTGGTGAAAGTAGGTGGTAGATCATAGTGTTATACTAGTGTTGGAGGCGGGTGGTAGACCCTAGTGTTATGCTAGTGGTGGAGATGAGTGGTAGACGCTAGTGTTATACTGTTGGTGTAGGTGGGCAGTAGACCCTAGTGTTGTATTAGTGGCAAAGGTCGGTGGTAGACCCTAGTGTTGTATTAGTGGCAAAGGTCGGTGGTAGTAGACCCTAGTGTTGTATTAGAGGTGAAAGTGGATGGTAGGCCCTAGTGTTATCCTATATATGGAGGTGGGTGGTAAACCTTAGTGCAGGGATTCCTAACCTGTGGTACATGTACCCCATAGGGGTACATTTGCATCTCTCAAGGGTATATTGTGGTCTGAGAGTATAACCATCGTGTACACTGCTGTACAATGTACACCATGAGTAATGTAGAAGATAAGCAATATAGAACACCTTCGTTATACATCAGTATAAATCTTTCTATACTGTCTTACAGATTTCATGGTGAAGCAACTTAAAATCGATATAATCTTATCAATTTTTGATCCTTGATTTCCTGAGGTGTAAGGGAACGTGTCAAAACGTCCAAGGGGTACAGAGGAACACAGACGATGGGAACCTTTGCCCTAGGGCCCAGTGGTATACTAGTGGTGGATGTGCGTGTCAGCCTCAAGTTATATACTAGTGGTGGAGGTGGGTGGTATGCCCTAGTGTTACGCTAGTGGTGGAGGTGGGTGGTAGACCATAGAGTTATATTAGTAGTGGATGTGTTATACTAATGGTGAAAATGGATGTTGGGCCCGAGTGTTAACTATTGGTGGGGATAGGTGTTAGATATCAATGTTGTACTAGTAGTGGACGTGGGTGGTAGCCTCTAGTGTTATAATAGTGGTGGAGGTGGGCGGTAGATCGTTGTGTTACACTAGTGATGAAGGTGGGTGGCAGCCCCCAGTGTTATGCTTGCTGTGGAGGTGGGTGGTAGTCCCTTATACAATGATAGTGTTGCAAGTGGGTGATAGCCCATGTTGTTATACTAGTTTTGAAGATGGGTGGTAGACCCATAGTGTTATACTAGTGGAGCAGATCGGTGGTAGGTTCTCTTGTCATACTTAAGGTGGAGATGGGTGGTAGACTTTAATGTTACACTAGTGGTTTAAATGGGTGGTAGGCCCTAGATTTTTACTGTTGATGGAAGAAGGTGGTAGACCCTAGTGTTATAATAGTGTCGGAGTTAGGTGGTAGACCTTAGTGTTATACTGTTGGTGAGGATGTGTGGTAGGCTCTACTGTTATATTAGTAGTGGAAGTGTTATATTAGTGGTGGAGGTAGGTGGTGCATCCTCGTGTTATACTTGTGGTAGAGGTGGGCAGTAGGTCCTACTTTTATACTTGTGGTGGAGTTGGGTGGCATTCCCTTATGTTATACGATTAATAGATATGGGTGGTCGGCTCTAGTATTATACTCGTGGTGGAGATGGGTGGTCGGCTCTAGTATCATACTCGTGGTGGAGATGGGTGGTAATCATCAGTGTTGTACTAGTGGTGGAGATGATAGTAGGCCATAGTGTTAATTAGAGGTAGAGATGGATAGTAGGCCGATGTGTTATACTTGTAGAGATTGGTTGTGGAGCTTGGTAGTAAAGAATTGATCGTGACTGGTGGTAAATCCTAGTGTTATACTATTGATGTAGGTGGGTGATAGACCCTAGTGTTATACTAGTGGTGGTGGTGGATGGTAGACCCTCATGTTATTCTACTGGTGGAGATGGGTGGTAGGCCCTGATATGTAACCAGTGGTGGAGATGGTTGATAGGCCTTAATATATACTAGTAGTGGAGGTAGATGGTAGACCCTAGTGTTATACAAGTGGTGGAGGTGGGAAATACACCTTAGTGTTATACTCGTGGTGGAAATAGGTGGTAGAACCTAGTCTTACACTAGTGGTGGAGGTCGGTTGTAGGCCCTAGTTTTGTACTAGTTCTGGAGATGGGTGGTATGACCTAGTGTTATACTAGTGGTGGAGTTGGGTAGTAGACCGTAGTGCTATACTAGTGATGGAGGTGCGTGGAAGTTCCTAGTTTTTTATTAGTGGTGAAAGTGGATGGTAGTCCCTAGTGTTATACTATATGTGAAGATGGATGGTAGACCTTAGTATTATACTAGTGGTGGAGATGGGTGGTAGGCCCTAGCATCATATTCGTGGTGGAGCTGGTTTATAGACCCTGGAGTTATATTAGTGATAGAGGTGGGCGGTAGGCCATAGTGTTATACTATTGGTGGATGTAAGTGGTAGACCCTAGTGCTATACTGCTATACTGGTGGTGGAGGTGGATGGTAATCTTAAATGTTATACTAGTGGTGGAGATGGTCAGTAGGCACTAATGTTATATTAGTGGCGGGGGTGTGTAGTAGACCCTAGTGTTATACTATTAGTGGAGGTCGTTAGTATACCCTGGTGTTACACTAGTGTTAGAGGAGGGTTTTCGACCCCATTGTTGTATACTTGTGGAGGTGAGTGGTAGACCCTAGTGTTATCCTGGTGGTGGAGATGGGCGGTAGACCTTAGTGTTATGATAGTGGTGGATGTGAATGACAGATCCTAGTGTTACGTTAGTGGTGGAGATGGGTGGAAGGCCCCTTGTGTTATACTGGTGTTGGAGGTGGGTTTCAGATCCTCTTGTTATACAAGTGGTGGAGGTGGGTGGTAGACCTTAGTGCTATACTAGTGGTGGAGATGGGCGGTGGACCCTAGTGTTATACTGTTAGTGGTGGTAGGTGACATACCCTAGTGTTATATCATTGATGAATGTGGATGATAGGCCCTAGTGTTATACTAAATGTGGAGGTAGATGGTATACACTATTCTTATACTAGTGGTGGAGGTGGATTATAGACCCTAGTGTTATGTCAGTGGTTGGTGACCCTAGTGTAATATTACTGGTGAAAGCGGGTGATAAGCCTTATTGTATAATATATGTTGAGGTGGGCGGTAGACCATATTGTTATACTAGTGGCTGAGGTGGATGGTGGACCTTAGTGTTATAGAAGTGGTGGAAATGGGTGGTAGGCCCCAGTTTTATACTAGTGGTGGAAATGGGTGGTAGTCCCTTGTGTTATACTAGTGGTAGAAATGGGTGGTAGTCCCTTGTGTTATACTATTGGTAGAGATGGGTGGTAGACTCTTGTGTTATACTATTGGTAGAGATGAGTGGTAGTCCCTTGTGTTATACTATTGGTAGAGATGGGTGGTAGACTCTTGTGTTATACTATTGGTAGAGATGGGTGGTATTCCGTTGTGTTATACTACTGGTGGGGTTGGTTCGTGCATCCTAATGTTATACTAGTGGTTTAGATTGGCGGTAGGCCCTAGGGTTATACTAGTGGCGGAGGTGGGTGGCAGACCCTAGTGTTATACTAGTTGTGGAGGTGGTTGGTATACCCAAGTGTTATACTAGAAGAGGGGGTGGATGGTAGACTCTAGTATGATACAAGTGGTGGAGGTGGGTGGTGGGTCCTAGTGTTATAGTAGTGGAGGAGGTAAGTCATAGACCCTAATAATATACTAGTGGCGAAAGTAAGTGTTAGATTCTACTGTTATACTATATATGGTTATGGGTGGAAGACCCTAGAGTTATTCTAGCGGTGGAAGGGAGTGGTATACATTAGTGTTATACTATTGGTGGAGGTGGGTGGTATACCCTAGTGTTATACTGGTGGTGGAGATGTGTAGTGGGCCCTAGTATGTTATCATTGGTGGAGGTCGTTAGTAGACACTAGTGTTATACTAATGGTTATGAGCTGTAGGCCCTAGTGTTATACTAGTGGTGGAGGTGGGTGCCAGACCCTAATGTTATACTATTGGTAGAGGTGGGTAGTTGACCCTAGTGTTATCCTTTCGGTGGAGGTGGGTCGCAGACCCTAGTTTTATACAAGTGGTGGAGATGGGCGGTAGATCCTAGTGTTATACTTTTAGAGGAGGTGGGTGGTAGACACTAGTGTTATACTGGTGCTGGAGATCAGTGGTAGACCCTAGAGTTATGCTATTGGTGGAGATGCTTGGAAGATCCAAATGCTATACTAGTGGTGGAGGTGGGTGGTAGACCCTAGTGTTATAGTATTGGTGGAGATGGCCGGTAAATCCTAGTGCTATACGACTGGGGGAGTTGTGCTGTAGACCCAAGTGTTATACTGTTGGTGGAAATGGGCGTTAGGCCCTAGTGTTATACTAGTGGCGGATGTGGGCGGTAGACCCTTGTGTTATACTAGTGGTTGAGATGAATGGTAGACCCTAGTGTTATTATATTGGTATATATGGAGGGTAGGCCCTAGTGTTATATCATTGGTGGAGATGAGTGGTATACCCTAGTGTTATACTGTTGGTAGAGGTGGGTGGTAGACATTATTGTTATACAACTGGTGGAAGTGGATGGCAGACCCTAGTGTTATACTAGTGGTTAAGGTGGGTGGTAGATCCTAGTATTATACTAGTGGTGGAGATGGGTGGTAGGCCCTAGTGTTATGCTATTGATGGAGATCGGCTGTACGCCCTAGTGTTATACTTGTGATAGAGGTGGGTGGCAGACCCTAACGTTATACTATTGGTGGAGTTTGCTGTAGGCCTTATTATTGAACTAGTGGCGGAGGTGGGTGGCAGATCCTAGTGATATATTAATGATGGAAGCTGTGTAGATCTTAGTGTTATACTAGTGGTGGAGTTGGGTGGTAGACCCTAGTGTTATACAAATGGTGGAGGTGGGAGGTAGAACCTAATGTTATACAAATGGAGGTGGGTGGTATATCCTAGTGTTAAACTAGTGGTGAAGGTAGGTGGTTGATCCTAGTATTATACAAATGGTGGAGGTAGGTGGTAGATCTTAGTGTTATACAAATGGTAGAGGTGGGTGGTAGACCCTAGTGTTATACAAGTGGTGGAGGTGGGTGATAGACCGTAGTGTTGCTACAAATTGCGGAGGTGGGTGGTAGATCCTAGTGCTGTACAAATGGCGGAGGTGGGTGGTATACCCTAGTGTTATGCTAGTGGTGGAGGTGGGTGGTTGATCCTAGTGTTATACAAATGGTGGAGGTGGCTGGATGATCCAAGTGTTATACAAATGGTGGAGGTGAGTGGTAGACCCTAGTGTTTATAATAGTGGTGGAAGTGGGTGGTAGACCCTATTGTTATACTTATGGTGGGGGTTGGTAGTAGGCCTTGGTGCTATACTATTGGTGGAGGTGGATGGTATACTCCAGTGTTATACTAGTGTTGGAGGTGGGAGGTAGATCCTAGTGTTATACGAGTGGTGAAAGTGGGTTATAGACCCTAATGTTATACTAGTGGTGGAGGTGGTTGGTATACGCCAGTGTTATACTAGTGGTGGAGGTGGGTGGTAGACCCTAGTGTTATGCTAGTTGTGGAGGTGGATGGTATACTCCAGTATTACACTAGTGGTGGAGGTGGATGGTATAACCTAGTGATATACTACTGGTGGAGGTGGGTGGTAGACCCTAGTGTTATACTATTGGTGGAGGTGGATGATATACTCCAGTGTTATACTAGTGGTGGAGGTGGATTGTATACCCTAGTGATATACTAGTGGTTGAGGTGGGTGTAGGCCCTAGTGTTATACTATTGGTGGAGGTGGATGGTATACTACAGTGTTATACTAGTGGTGGAGGTGGATGGTATACCCTAGTGATATACTAGCGGTGGAGGTGAGTGTAGACCCTAGAGTTATACTATTGGTGGAGGTGGATGATATACTCCAGTGTTATACTAGTGGTGAAGGTGGGTGGTAGATCCTAGTATTTTACTAGTGGTGGAGGTAGATGGTAGATCTAAGTGTTTTGCTCTGGTCGGAGGTGGGTGGTATACCCCATTGTTATACTTGTGGTTGAAGTGGGTGGTAAACTCATGTGTTATACTATTGGTTGAGATGGGCGGTAGGCCCTAGTGTTATACTAATGGTGTTGGTTTGTGGTAAGCCCTAGTTTTATACTACCGGTAGAGGTGGGTGTTATACTCAGTGCTATACTAGTGGTGGAGGTGGGTGTTAGATCCTAGTGTTATACTAGTGGTGGAGATGGGTGGTAGATCATAGTGTTATACTAGTGATGGAGGTGGGTGGCAGATCCTAGTTTTATACTAGTGGTGAAGATGGGTAGTTTGTGGTTGGCCCTAGTGTTATTCTACCAGTGGAGGTGGGTGTTATACCTAGTGCTATACTAGTGGTGGAGGTGAGTGGTAGATCCTAGTGTTATACTAGTGGTGGAAGTGGGTGGTAGATCCTAGTGTTATACTAGTGGTGGAGATGTATGGTATACCCTAGTGCTATACAAGTGGTGGAGATGGGTGTCAGACCCTACTGTTATACTAGCGGTTGAGATGGGTGGTACACCCTAGTATTATACTATTGTTGGAGGTGAGTGGTGGACCCTAGTGTTATACTAGGGGTGGAGATTCGGCGGTAGGCCTTAGCGTTATACTTGTAGTGGAGGTGGGTGGCAGACCCCAGTGTTATACTATTGGTGGAGATGGGAGGTAGGCCTTACTGTTATACTAGTAGCGGAGGTGGGTGGCAGACCCTAGTGTTATACTAATAGTGGAGGTTGTGTAGACCCTCGTGTTATACTAGTGTTGAAGGTGGGTGGTAGACCCTAGAGTTATACTAGTGTTGGAGGTGGATGATATACCCTAGTGCTATACTAGCGGTGGAGGTGGGTGGTAGATCCTAGTGTTATACTAGCGGTGGAGATGGATGGTATACCCCAGTGCTATACTAGTGTCGTACTAGTGGTGGAGATGGATGGTAGACCCTAGTGTTATACTAGTGGTGGAGGTTGATGGTATACCCCTGTGGTATACTAGTGGTGGAGGTGGGTGTTAGATCCTAGTGTTATACTAGTGGTGGAGGTGGATGGTATACCTTAGTGCTATACTAGTGGTGGAGGTGGGTGGTAGATCCTAGTGTTGTACAAACTAGTGGTGGAGATGGATGGTAGACTTTAGTGTTATACTAGTGGTGGAGGTGGATGGTATACCCCAGTGTTATACTAGTGGTGAAGATGGATGATTTGTGGTAGGCCCTAGTGTTATACTATCGGTGGCGGTGGGTGTTATACCCAGTGCTATACTAGTGGTGGAGGTGGGTGTTAGATCCTAGTGTTATACTAGTGGTGGAAGTGGGTGGTAGGTCCTAGTGTTATACTAGTGGTGGAGTTGGATGGTATACTCCAGTGTTATAATAGTGGTGGAGGTGGGTGTTAGATCCTAGTGTTATACTAATGGTGGAGGTTGGTAGTAGGCCTTGGTGCTATACTATTGGTGGAGGTGGATGGTATACCCCAGTGTTATACTAGTGGTGGAGGTGGGTGGTAGATCCTAGTGTTGTACTAGTGGTGGAGATGGATGGTAGACCCTAGTGTTATACTAGTGGTGGAGGTGGATAGTACACCCCAGTGTTATGCTAGTGGTGGAGGTGGATGGTATACCCCAGTGTTATACTAGTGGTGGAGGTGGGTGTTAGATCCTAGTGTTTACTAGTGGTGGAGGTGGATGGTATACCCCAGTGTTATACTAGTGGTGGAGGTGGATGGTATACCCCAGTGTTATACTAGTGGTGGAGGTGGATGGTATACGCCATAGTTATACTAGTGGTGGAGGTGGATGGTATACCCTAGTGATATACTAGTGGTGGAGGTGGGTGGTAGACTCTAGTGTTATACTAGTGGTGGAGGTGGATGGTATTCCCCAGTGTTATACTAGTGGTGGAGGTGGATGGTATACCCTAGTGTTATACTAGTGGTGGAGGTGGATGGTATACCCCATAGTTATACTAGTGGTGGAGGTGGATGGTATACCCTAGTGATATACTAGTGGTGGAGGTGGGGGGTAGACTCTAGTGTTATACTAGTGGTGGAGGTGGATGGTATACCCCAGTGTTATACTAGTGGTGGAGGTGGATGGTATACCCCATAGTTATACTAGTGGTGGAGGTGGATGGTATACCCTAGTGATATACTAGTGGTGGAGGTGGGGGGTAGACTCTAGTGTTATACTAGTGGTGGAGGTGGATGGTATTCCCCAGTGTTATACTAGTGGTGGAGGTGGATGGTATACACCATAGTTATACTAGTGGTGGAGGTGGATGGTATACCCCAGTGTTATACTAGTGGTGGAGGTGGGTGGATGGTATGGTAATGTTCGTGAACCATACACTTGGTCATCTTATATTGTTGTGTGTGTCATATTGTATGTTCCCTCTAGCCTTACCCTGTACACCTGCTATACGTAAATTACTCTTCCTCTCATTACGGAATAATTGACATAGTTTGTTGACAAATATGTAGATATGAGGAAAGTCAGGGGATTGGTAGGTCATTAAGCCTTGATGTAATTGTTGGTAGGTCATTAAGCCTTGATGTAATTGTTGGTAGGTCATTAAGCCTTGATGTAATTGTTGGTAGGTCATTAAGCCTTGATGTAATTGTTGGTAGGTCATTAAGCCTTGATGTAATTGTTGGTAGGTCATTAAGCCTTGATGTAATTGTTGGTAAGTCATTAAGCCTTGATGTAATTGTTGGTAGGTCATTAAGCCTTGATGTAATTATTGGTAGGTCATTAAGCCTTGATGTAATTATTGGTAGGTCATTAAGCCTTGATGTAATTGTTGGTGGGTCATTTAAGCCTTGATGTAATTATTGGTAGGTCATTAAGCCTTGATGTAATTGTTGGTAGGTTCTCGTGATGTAATCATCTATAGGCACCACCATGTATGGATTTCATACATCTTTCACTTTATTATTAATGTGCCTCTGTATAATTCCTGTTAGATAGTGAATGTATTTTACAATAACTTATGTTCAATCTCCATTAGGTAATGAGCCTCATGTTCACATCATGTGCATGGTATCTGTAATGAGCCTCATGTTCACATCATGTTCATGGTGTCTGTAATGAGCCTCATGTTCACATCATGTGCATGATGTCTGTAATGAGCCTCATGTTCACATCATGTGCATGGTGTCTGTAATGAGCCTCATGTTCACATCATGTGCATGGTGTCTGTAATGTGACTGAGTGGAAAGATTTAATAACATAGGAAATGTGGATCATATTTACCTCTGAATCTGATTTAAGATGTGTGGTGGTGAGGGCGAGGCTGGAGGCAGCATGATTTCTCTTCTCATTATCATGAAAGTTTACAACTGATCATGGAATCATTTCCTCAACTCGTGCGTGTTGGCCGTGTTAACGTGAGTGACCACACCAGCTGCCAACCGATGCCCCAGCAAGCACATGCAGGAGGTGTCAGCTGTATGTGTTCCTCACGTCATGATCATAATAATGCTATTGTCTAACTACCGCATCACTCATTAGAACATTGTTATTGTCTAACTACCGCATCACTCATTAGAACATTGTTATTGTCACATCAGTCAACATTGTAGCTTATAACGGGGTTTCAACACAGGGTGGTAGTGGTGGCATTTTGGCAGCAAAGGTCGACTGTGGTGGCAGGATGGCAGTAGAGGGTGATGGTGATGATGGGACGGTGGCAGCAGAAGGTGATGGTAGTGGTGATGGTGGCAGTGTGCCAGCAGAAGTTGCTAGGGTGGTGGCAGGGTGGCAGCAGAGGGTGGTGGTAGTAGTGGCAAGATAGTACCATAGGGTAGGGGTGGTGGTGGTTGTAGCGCGGTGGAAGTAGAGGATAGTGGTGGAGGTGTTAGCAGGGTTGTACCATAGGGAAGGGGTGGTGGTGGTGTTGGTGGTAAGATGACAACAGAGGGTGGTGGTGGTGACAAGATGTCACCACAGAATGGCACTGGTGGCAGTAGTGGTGGTGGTGGCAGGCTGACAACAGTGAGTGGTGGTAGTGGCAAGGTGGCACCACAGAATGATTGTGGTGGTGGTAGTGGCAGTGGCAGAGTGGCAGAAGAGGTTGGCGGTGATGGTTGCAGTAGAGCAGAAGATAGAGGTGGTAGTGGTGGTGGCACAGTGGCAGAAACGAGTGGTGATGGTGGTGATGGCATGGTAGCACCACAAGGTGATGGAAGTGTTATTCGCGGTGAAGTGGCACCATAGGGTGATATGGTGTTGACGGTGGTAGAAGTATGGTGCTACAAGTAGTGTTAGCAGGGAGGCAGCATATGGTGGTGGTGGCAGGGCGGCAGCAAAGGGTGATGTTGTCAGTGTGGCATCAGTGGATGTCGGTAGCAGTGTGGCAACAGAGAGTGGCGGCGGTGGGGCTGGGGATGGCAATAGAAGGTACTGGTGGTAACAGATGGTGGTAGTGGTAGTGGCAGGGGAATAGAAGAGGGTAGTTGTGATGATGATGGGGCAGTAGTAACAGAGGGTGGTGGAGGTGGTGGTGGTGGTGGTTGTGCCAAGATGACATAAGAGGGTGGCGCTGGTGGTGACACTGGCAGAAGAGGAGGATGGTGGTGGTAGTGTTACGTGGTGGCACTACAAGGTGATGGTTACGGTGATAGTATCAGGATGGCAACAGAGGATTGTGGTGGCAGCAGTTGTAGCAAGGTGGCAAGGTGGCATAACATGTGCAGTTGGCAGGGTGGCAACATAGGATGATGGTGGCAGGGTGGCAACATAGGGTGATGGTGGCAGGTTGGCAGCATAGGTTCATGGTGGCACGGTGGCAGCATTAGTTGATGATGACAGAGTGGCATTAGAGTGTGGTTGTGGTGATGTTGGTGGTAGGTTGGCAGTACAGCCTGATGATGGTTGTGTTGGCAGCAGTGGAAGTACAGGGTAGTTATAGGGGTGGTGGCAGATTGGCAGCAGAGGGTGGTGTTTATGGTGACAGGATGACAGAAGAGGATGGTGTTGGCAGGGTTGCAGCAGAAGGTGGTTGTGGCAGGGTGGCAAAAGAGACTGGTGTTTGTGGTAGTTGGATGGCACCATGAGGTGGTAAGAGTAGCAGTAGTTGTGGTAGCAGGGTAAGAAAACAGGTTGACAGTGGTAGGCTGGTAGCAGAGGGTGGTAGTGCTGGTGGTAGGGTGGTAGAACAAGATGGTGATGGTAGGGTGTCAGCAGAGAGTGGTGGTGATGGTAGGGTGTCAGCAGAGAGTGGTGGTGATGGAAGGGTGTTAGAATAGGTAGTTGGTGGCATGATAGCACCAGAGGGTCATGATGGTGGCAAGTTAGCACCACATAGTGGTAGAAGCGGTGAAAGTGGCAGAGTATCAGCAGTGAGTAGTGGTGTTGGTGGTAAGGTGGCAGTTGGGAGTAATGGTAATGTTGGCAGTATGGTAGCAGATGGTGCCACGTGGCGGTGGCGGTTTCATGGTGCAACCAGTGGGAACTTTGGTAGTGGTGGTAACAGGACAGCAACAGAGCAGAGGGTAGTGGTGACAGCAGGGTAGCACCATAAAATGGTGACAATAGAGGTTAATGGTGGTAGGGTGGTAGCAAAAGGAGACGGTGGTGGTGGCAGGATGGCGGCAGAGGCAATGGTAGCAGGGATTGATGATGTCAAGATGGTAGCAGAAGGTGGTGTTAGTCGGTAGCAGGATGGCAATAGAGGTTGATGGTGGTTGAAGGGTGGCAGCACATCGTGGTGGTGGTGGTGGGGGCACGGTAACAGCACCGGGAGGGAAGTGGTGTCAGGGAGAGAAAATATTGTTATAATGGCAGGTTGGCGAAAGAAAGTGGAGGTGGTGGCAGGGAACAGGGCAGGACAGGTTTGTGTTGGTGGCAGGATCGCAGGAGAGATCGGCGCTAGTGACATAATGGAAACAGAGTGTAGTGATGAGGGCAGTGTGACAGCAGTTGGTAATAGTGGTGGTGATGACAGGTTGACAACGAAGACTGATGGTGCTGGCAGGATTGCTGCACAGGAAGGTGACGGAAGCAGGACGGCAGCATAGTGTGATGGTGATGGCAGGGAGGCAGCAGAGGCTGTAGGTGGTAGTGGCAGGGTGGCAGTAAATGTTCGTGGTTATGGTAAGGTGGCAGCACAGGCCAACTTGGTGTTAGTAGGCAGGAGTGCAGCACAAGGTGGTGTTAATGATGAGTTGACAACAGAGGGTGGTGGTGGTGGTGGTGGTGTTGGTGGTGGCAGGGTGACAACACAAGGTGGTGTTCGTGCCTGGATGGCAGGGTGGCAATAAATGGTGGTGGAGATGATAAGGTGGCAGCAGAGGTTGCTGATAGCGGCAGGGGGGTAGAACAGGGTGGTGCTGGTAGCAGGGGAACAGCAGAAGGTGGTGTTGGTGATGAGTTGAAAAGAGAGTGTGGTAGTGATGGTGGCAGGGTGGCAGTACAGGGTGGTGTTCATGCCAGGATGACAGGATAGATTTGGTGGCAAGGTGTTAGCAGAGGGTATTGGTGGTAGCGCTGTGTTGGTGACATGATGGAAGTAGATGGTAGTGTTGATGGCATGGTGGGAGTACAGGCTAATGGTGGTGGTGATGGTAGGGCGGCAACAGAGATTCATGGTAGTGGCAGGTTGGCAGCACAATGTGGTGATAGGGCAAGGTGGCAGCATAGTGTGATGGTTTTGGCAGGGAGGCAGTAAAGGCTAGAAGTAGTAGGGACAGGGTGGCAGCAGGGTTTGGCGGTGATGGTAAGATGGCAGCACAGGTCGGTGGTGGTGGCAAGGTGGCTGCCTAGGATGGTGGTTGTGGTGGCAGGGTGACAGCACAGGCTGAAGGTGGTTACAGGGGACTGTAACAAGGTGGTGGAGGTGGCGAGGTGATAGCAGAGGGTGATGGTGGTGGTGGTGGTGACAGAGTGGCAAAACAGGGTGGTGTTAGTGGTAAGACGGCAGGGTGGTGTGGTGGCAGTGTGTCAGGAGAGGGTAATGGTTGCAGCTGAGGATAGTGCTGGTGGCAGAGTTGCAGCACAGGGTAGTAATAGTGGTGGCAGGGTTGCAGCACAGGGTGGTACTGGTGGTGGCAAACTGGCAGCAGGTGTTAATGGTGGTGGTAGGGTGGCAGCGTATGGTGCTGATGGTGGCGGAAAGGGGTGGTGATGATGATGGTCGTAGGAGGGTAGCACCGGGAGGTGATAGTGGCAGGAAGGCAGCGTAAGATTTGGTGATGGCAGGTTGACAACATTGGGTGGCATGGAGGCAGCAAAAGGTGTTTGTACTTGTGGCAGGGTAGCTACAAAAGGTGATGGTGGTAACAGGGTGGCAGTAGAGGGTGGTGCTGATAGCAGGGTGGTAGCGTATGATGGTGGGGATATCATGGTAGCAGTAGAGGATGGTGGTTGCATGATGACAGTGAAGTTGGTATATTAGAGGCAGTATGCCAGCAGAGGATGAAGTTGGTTGTGTTGGAAGGGTGGTACTAGAAGGGGTGGTCATAATTGTAGAAGGATGGCACCACCGGGAGGAGGCAGTGGCAAAATGACAAAATATGGTGATGATGCTGGTGTCAGCGTGGCAGCAGAGTAAGGTGGAAATGGTTGGCGGCAGAGGGTGCCGATGGTGGCTGGGTGTCAGGGCAGGTAGTGGTAGTAGTAAGATAGCAAGACAGGGTGATGGAGGTAGGGGTGGCGGCAGGGCGGCAGTATAGGGTGTTGGTATTGGCAGGGTGACTGCAGAGGATAGTGGTGATGGCAGGGCGGTAAGAAAGGTTGTTGGTGGGACCAGGATGGCAGGAAAGGGTAGATGAGGAATGGAGGCAGCAGAGGGTGGTGATGGTGGTGGTGGTGGTGGTGGTTGTGGTGGTGGTAGTGTGGCGATAGAGAGTAGTGGTGATGGCAGGATGGTGGCATTGGTTGGTGGAAGGTGGTGACGCCAGTGTGGTAGCAGAGTGTGTTGGTAGTGGCGAGGCGGCACCACAGGTAGTTGGGATACCAAGGTGGTGGGATGGTGGTGGTTGTGGTGGTGGTGGTGGTGGTGGTATAAGGGTGGCAGCAGAGGGTGGTGGTAGTTGCCTGGAGGTGGCAGAGAACGTTGTTGGTGACAAGGTGGCAGCACAGGGTAGTGGTGGTGGTGGTGGTGCTAGCATGGTAGAGCAGGGTGGTGATGATGGTGGCACGGTGGCAGCAGAGGGTGGTGTTGGTGGTAGAATGGCAGAAGAGGATGGTTTTCGTGAGATGACAGCAGAATATGGTAGTATTTGTGGTAGGGTGACACCAGAAGTTAGTGGTGATGGTGATAGGGTGGCAGCAGAGGATGATGGTGTAAGCAGGATGTAAGTAGGGGATGACGGTTGTGGCACTGTGGCAGAAGTGGATGATGGTGTAAGCAGGATGTAAGTAGGGGATGACGGTTGTGGCACTGTGGCGGAAGTGGATGGTGGTTGTAGCAGGGTGGCAGCTGACGGTGGTAGTGGTGGTAGCAGTGAAGCAACTCAAGGTGGTGGTGGCTTGGTGGCAGTAGAAAGTTGTGATGATGATGATAGAATGACAACAGATGTTGATGGTGGTGGTGGCAGGGTAGTAGCAAAGGTTGGTATGGTGGCAGGGTAGTAGCACAGGTTGCTATGGTCGCAGGTTGACAGCAGTGGGTGGTTGTGGTGGCGAGGTAGCAACAGAAGGATGTGGCGGTCACAGGATGGCAAGAAAGAGTGGTGTTGGCGGTAAATTGGCAGCTGGCAACACAGGGTAGGAACGGAGTATGATAGCACATATGGTAGTAATAATTCCAGAGTGGTAACAGAAGGTGGTAGAGCCACGGTGGCAGCGAAGGGTAATATTGGTGTTGTGAAAAGGTGGCAACACAGGGTGGAGCCATTGGCAAGGTGGTAGGAGAAGGTGATTGTGATGGAGGGTTGGCAATCGAGGTTAGTGGTGGTTACAAGGTGACAGCAGAGGGTGGTTGTGGCATGATGGCAGCAGAGGGTGATGTTGGTAGTAATGTGGCAGCACAGGGTGGTGGCGGTGGTAGGGTGGCAACACAGGGTGGTGGTGATGGAAGTTTGGCAAGATAGGGTAGTGGTGGTGGCAGGGAGGCAGCAGAGATTGTTGGCTGTGGTGTTGGAAGCACAGAGGGTTGGTAGTGGTGATAGTAAGCTGGCAGCATAAGGTAGTGGCGGTGGAAGGGTGGCATCAAAGCGGGGTGACAGGGATGTAAGGAGAGGGTGATGATAGTAGCAAAGTGGCAGCATGGGTATCGGTGGTAGAAGGGTTACAGAACAGGTTAGTGGTGGTGGTACGGTAGCAAAACAGGGTGATGGTGGCAGTGGTGGTGGCAGGACAGGTTAGTGGTGGTGGCACCGTAGCAGAACAGGGTGGTTGTGGTGGTGGTAGTGGCAGGACAGGTTAGTAGCGATGGCACGGTAGCAGAACATGGTGGTGGTGGTGGTGGTGGCACGATAGTAGAACAAGGTGATGGTGATGGTGGTGGTGGCAGGACAGAATGGTGGTGGTGACAGGGTAGCAGGAGAGGGTAGTGGTGGTGGTAGGGTAGAATGATAGGGTGACGGTGGCATAGTAAAAGCAGAGGGAAGTGGTGGCGGTATGGTGGCAGCATATGGTGTTAGTGGTGGCAGGGTAGCAGCAGAGGATGGTGGTGGCAGAGTAGCATCAGAGATTGGTAGAAGTAGGTTGGCAAAGGAAGGTGGTTGTGTTGGCAAAGCGGGCAACATTGGGTATTACAAGAAGCCAGGTGGCAACAGAGGAAGTGGTTGTGGCAGGGTGGCATAGTGGCAATAGAGGGTGGTGGTGTTGGTGGTCATGGTGGTGAGGTAGTTACAGGATGGCAGAGTTAGGTGGTGGTGAGAGGACGGAATTAGGTGGCACTTGAAGAGGTAAGATGGCAGCAGAGGGTGTTGATGAAGATAAGTTGGCAACACAGATAATTTTAGTGGCAGGGTGACATGATAAGGAGATGGTCGTGGTGGTGATGTAAGTCGTGGTAAGGTGGCACAAAGGATGGAGGTGGCAAATTGACAGCAGAGGGTGGTGGTGGCATGGTGGCAGCAAAGGGTGGTGGTGGCATGGCGACAGCAGAGGGTGGTGATGGCATGGTGGCAGCAGAGGGTGGTGGCACTGTGGCAGCAGAGGATTATAGTGGCATGGTGGAAGCAGAGGGTAGTGGTAGCATGGTAGCAGGAGAGGGCAGTGGTGGCGACAGGGTGACAGCAGAGGGTGGTGGGGCATGGTGGCAGCAGAGGGTGGTGGTGGCAGGTGGCAGTAGAGGGTAGTGGTGGCGGCATGGTAACAGCAGAGGGTGGTGGTGGCATGGTGGCAGCAGAGGGTGGTGGTGGCATTGTGGCAGCAGAGGATGGTGAAGGTATGGTTGTAGAAGAGGGTGGTGATGGCATAGTGGCAACAGAGGGTGGTGGTGGCGTGGTGGCAGAGGGGGTGGTAGTGGCATTGTGGTAGCAGAGGGCGGTCGTGGCATGGTGGAAGCAGAGGGTGGTGGTGGCATTGGAGTACCAGAGGGTGGTGGTGGCATGGTGGCAGCAGAGGGTGGTGGTGGCATGGTGGTAGTAGAGGGTAGTGGTGGCATGTTGGTAGCAGAGGGTGGTGATGGCATGGTGGCAGCAGAGGGTGGTGGTGGCATGGTGGCAGCAGAGGGTGGTGGTGGCATGGTGGCAGCAGAGGGTGGTGGTGCATGGTGGCAGCAGAGGGTGGTGGTAGCATGGTGGAAGCAGAGGGGGTTGGTGGCATGGTGGGAGCAGAGGGTGGTGGTGACATCGTGTGAGCAGGGGGTGGTGGTCGTATGGTGGTTGCAGAGGATGGTAGTGGCATGGTGGCAACAGTTGGTGGTTGTGGCATGGTGGCTGCAGAGGATGGTGGTGACATGGTAGCAGCAGCAGGGTGAGGTGGTGGATGGATGGTAGCAGAGGGTGGTGGTGTATGGTGGCAGCAGAGGTTGGTGGCATGGTTGGCAGAGAGGGTGGTGTGGCATGGTGGTAGCAGAAGGTGGTGGTGGTATGGTGGCAGCAGAGGGGGTGGTGGATGGTGGTAGGAGGGTGGGGTGGCATGTGGCAGAGAGGGTGGTGGTGGCAGGTGGTGCAGCAGAGGTGGTGGTGGCATGGTGTGTTACAGAGGGTGTTAGTGGCATGGTAGCAGCAGAGGGTGATGGTGGCCGTGGTAGCAGAGGTGGTGGTGGCATGGTGGAGCAAGTGGTGGTGTGGCATGGGGCAGCAGAGGGGTGTGGCATTTGGCAGCAGAGGGTGGTGGTGGCATGGTGGTGAGGAAAGGGTGGTGGTGGTATGCTGGTAGAGCAGAGGGTGGTGTGGCATGGTGGCAGCAGAGGGGTGTGGTGGCATGGTGGCAGAGAGGGTGGTGGTGGCATGGTGGGCAGCAGAGGGTGGTGATGGGTTGGAGGGTGGGTGGTATGGTGGCAGCAGAGGGTGGTGGTGGCATGGTGGCAGCAGAGGGTGGTGGTGGCATGGTGGCAGCAGAGGGTGGTGTGGCATGTGGTAGCAGAGGGTGGTGGTGGCATGTTGCTAGCAGAGGGTGGTGGTGGCATGGTGGCAGAGGATGTTGGTCGCGTGGTGGCAGCAGAGGGTGGTGGTGGCATGGTGGTAGCAGAGGGTGGTGGTGGCATGGTGGCATCGGAGGGTGGTGAAGGCATGGTGGCAGCAGAGGGTGGTGGTGGCATGGTGGCAGCAGATGGTGGTGGTGCCATGGTGGTAGCAGAAGGTGTTGGTGGCATTGTGGTACCAAGGGAGGTGGTGGTATGGTGGTAGAAGAGGGTGGTGTAGGTATGGTGGTAGGAGAGAATGAGGGTGGCGTGGTGGCATCAGAGAGTGGTGGTGGCATGGTGGTAGCGGAGGATGGTGGTGGCATGGTGGCAGCAGAGGGTGGTTGTGGCGTGGTGGTAGTAAAGGGTGGTGGTGGCATGGTGGCAACAAAGGGTGGTGATGGTATGGTGGCAGCAGAGGGTGGTGGTGGCATGGAGGCAGCAGAGGGTATGGTGGCATGGTGGCAGTGTTGGTGGCATGGTGGAAGCCGAGGGCGGTGGTGGCATGGTGGCAACAGAGGGTAGTGGTGGCATGGTGGGTGCAGAGGATGGTGGTGACATGGTGGCAGCAGAGGGTGGTGGTGGCATGGTGGCAGCAGAGGGTGGTGATGGTATTGTGGTAGCACAGGGTGGTGGTGGCATTGTGGCAACAGAGAGTGGTGGTGGCGTGGTGGCAGAGGAGGGTGGTGGTGTCATTGTGGTAGCAGAGGGAAGTGGTGGCATGGGGGTGGGAGAGGGTATTGGTGGCATGGTGGTAGCAGAGGGTGGTGGAAGCATGGTAGCAACAGGTGGTGGTGACATGTTTGGAAGCAGAGGGTGGTGGTGGCATGGTGGCAGCAGAGGGTGGTAATGGCATGGTGATAGCAGAGGGTAGTGGTGGCATGACGGCAGTAGAGGGTGGTGGTGGCATGGTGGTATCAGAAAATGGTGGTGACATGGTTTCAGCAGAAGGTCGTAGTTGTTTGGTGGTAGCAGAGAGTGTTGGTGGCATGGTGGTAGTTGAGGATGGTGTTGGCGTTTTGGCAGCAGAGGGTGGTGGTGGCGTGGTGGTAGCAAGGGTGGTGGTGGCATTGTGGCAGCAGAGGATGGTGATACTTGGTGGCAGCAGAGATTGGTGGTGGTATGGTGGCAGCAGAGAGCAGTGGTGACATGGTGGCAACAAATGGTGGTGATGGCATGGTGACATCAGAGGGTGGTGGTGGCATGGTGGCAGCAGAGGGCATGGTGGCAGTGTTGGTAGCATGGTGGAAGCAGAGGGTGGTGGTGGCATGGTGGTAGCAGAGGGTGGAGATGGTATGGTGGTAGTAGAGGGTGGAGGTGGTATGGTGGTAGCAGAGGGTGGTGATGGCATGGTGGCAGCAGAGGGTAGTGGTGGGAGGGTAGCAGCAGAGGGTAATTGTGGCATGGTGGCAGCAGAGGGTAGTGGTGGCATGGTGGCAGCAGAGGGTGTTGGTGGCATGGTGGAAGCAGAGGGTGGTGGTGGCAACCTGGGAGCAGGGTGTGGTGGTGGTATGGTCGTAGCAGAGGATGGTAGTGGCATGGTGGCAACAGAGGGTGGTAGTGGCGTGGTGGCAGAGGATGGAATTGGTGACATTGTGGTAGCAGAGGGTAGTGGTGGCATGGTGGTAGCAGAGGGTAGTGGTGGTATAGTGATAGCAGAGGGTGGTGGTGGCATGGTGGCAGCAGAGGGTGGTGGTGGCATGGAGGTAGTAGAGGATGATGGTGGCATGGTGGAAGCAGAGGATGGTTATGGCATAGTGAGAGCAGAGGGTGATGGTGGCATGGTGGCAGAAGGTGGTGGTTTCATTGTGGTAGCAGAGGGTGGTGGTGGCATGGTGGTAGCAGAGGGTGGTGGTGGCATGGAGGTAGTAGAGGATGATGGTGGCATGGTGGAAGCAGAGGATGGTTATGGCATAGTGAGAGCAGAGGGTGATGGTGGCATGGTGGCAGAAGGTGGTGGTTGCATTGTGGTAGCAGAGGGTGGTGGTGGCATGGTGGTAGCAGAGGGCGGTGGTGGTATGGTGGTAGCAGAGGATGGTGGTGGCATGGCGGTAGCAGAGAATGGTGGTGGCATGGTGGCAGAGGAGGGTGGTGGTGGCATGGTGGCAGCAGAAGGTGATGGTGGCATGCTGGTAGCAGAGGGTGGTGGTGGCATGGTGGTAGCAGAGGGTGGTGGTGGTGGCATAGTGGTAGGAGAGGATGGTGGTGGCATGGTTTTAGCAGAGGGTCGTGGTTGTTTGGTGGTAGCGGAGGGTGTTGGTGGCATGGTAGCAGAGGATGGTGTTGGCGTTGTGGCAGCAGAGGGTGGTGGTGGCGTGGTGGTAGCAGAGAGTGGTGGTGGCATTGTGGCAGCAGAGGGTGGTGATGACTTGGTGGCAGCAGAGGGTGGTGGTGGTATGGTGGCAGCAGAGAGTAGTGGTGACATGGTGGCAACAAATGGTGGTGATGGCATGGTGGCATCAGAGGGTGGTGGTGGCATGGTGGCAGCAGAGGGTATAGTGGCATGGTGGAAGCAGAGGGCGGTGGTGGCATGGTTGTAGCAGAGGGTGGAGGTGGTATGGTGGTAGCAGAGGGTGGAGGTGGTATGGTGGTAGCAGAGGGTGGTGATGGCATGGTGGCAGCAGAAGGTGGTGGTGGGAGGGTGGCAGTAGAGGTAATTGTGGCATGGTGGCAGCAGAGGTTGGTGGTGGCATGGTGGCAGCAGAGTGTGTTGGTGGCATGGTGGAAGCAGAGGGTGGTGGTGGCAACCTGGGAGCAGGGTGTGGTGGTGGTATGGTCGTAGAGAGGATGGTAGTGGCATGGTGGCAACAGAGGGTGGTGGTGGCGTGGTGGCAGAGGTTGGTGGTGGCATTGTGGTTGCAGAGGATAGTGGTGGCATGGTGGTAGCAGAGGGTAGTGGTGGTATAGTGGTGGCAGAGGGTGGTGGTGGCATGTTGGCAGCAGAGGGTGGTGGTTGCATGGAGGTAGTAGAGGATGATGGGGACATGGTGGCAGCAGAGGGTGGTTATGACATAGTGAGAGTAGAGGGCGATGGTGGCATGGTGGCAGAAGTTGGTGGTGGCATTATGGTAGCAGAGGGTGGTGGTGGCATGGTGGTAGCAGAGGGCGGCGGTGGTATGTGATAGCAGAGGATGGTGGTGGGATGGTGGTAGCGGAGAATGGTGGTGGCATGGTGGCAGAGGAGGATGGTGGTGGCATGGTGGCAGCAGAAGGTGATGGTGTCATGCTGGTAGCAGAGGGTGGTGGTGGCATGGTGGTAGCAGAGGGTGGTGGTGGTGGCATAGTGGTAGGAGAGGGTGGTGGTGGCATGGTTTCAGCAGAAGGTCGTGGTTGTTTGGTGGTAGCAGAGGGTGTTGGTGGCATGGTAGCAGAGGATGGTGTTGGCGTTGTGGCAGCAGAGGGTGGTGGTGGCGTGGTGAGCAAGGGTGGTGGTGCATGTGGAGCAGAGGGTTGGTGTGGTGGTAGTAGAGGGTGTGTGGCATGTGGAGCAGAGGGGGTGTGGAATGTTGAGCAGGTGGTGGTGATGGTGCAGAGAGGGTGTGGTGATGGTGGCAGCAGGGTGTGGTGGATTGATGGGAGCAAGGGTGTGTGGCATGGTGGAGCAGAGGTGGTGGTGGCATGGTGGCAGAGGGTGTGTGCTGGTGGCAGAGGGGTGGTGGTGGCATTGTGGTGCAGAGGGTGTGGTGTGTTGTAAGGGTGGTGGTGGCTGGGAAGAGGGGTGGTGGTGCAGTGGGAGGGTGGTGGTGTGAACAGAGGGTGTGGTGGCAGTTGGTACGATGGTGGTGGTGCAGTGCAGCAGAGGTGTGGTGTGGTAGGAAGGTGGTGGTGGCATGGTGGCAGCAGAGGGTGGTGGATGGGGCAGGAGGTGGTGGTGGTGGACAGAGGGTGGTGTGGCATGTGACAGAAGGGTGGTGGTGGCTGGTGGTGCAGAGGTTGGTGGTGGCATTGTGGAGCAGAGGTGGGTGGCTGGTGGCAGAGGGGTAGTGGTTGGTGATACAAGGTGTGGGATGTGGTAGCAGAGGGTGGTGGTGGCTGTGCACGAGGGTGGGGGCGTGGTGTGCGAGGGTGGTGGTGGCATGTGCAGCGAGGGTGTGGTGGCATGTTGTGCAGAGGGGGTTGGTGCTGGTGACAAGGGTGTGGTGGCATGTGTGCAAAGGTGGTGGTGGCGATGGTGGCAAGGGTGGTGGTGGATTGGCAGAGGGTGGTGTGGCATGTGCACAAGGGTGGTGTGGCTTGGTGTAGTAGGGGTGGTGGTGGCATGTGGCAGCAGAGGGGGTGTGGCATGTGGAGAGAATGGTGGTGCATTGTGCAAGGGTGGTGTTGGTGGTAGCAGAGGTTTGTGCATGGTGGAGCAGAGGGGGTGGCTGTGGCAGAGGGGGGTGGTGCGGGGGTGGTGGGTATAGGGTGGTGGCTGGTGCAGCAGAGGGTGGTGTGCATGGTGCAGCAGGGTGGTGGAGTGGGCAAGGAGGTGGCATGGTGGAAGAGAGGGTGGTGCTGGTGACAGAGGATGTTGGATTGTGGACAGAGTGTGGTGGTGGAGGTGGTTGAGAGGGTGATGGTGGAGGAGAGGGTGTGTGCATTGGGAAGAGGGTGTCATGAGGTGGTAGAAGGTGGTGGTGGCATGGTGGCAGCAGAGGGTGTGATGGCATAGTGACAGCAGAGGGGGTGTGGCATGGTGCAGCAGAGGGTGGTTTTTTTTTTTTTTTTTTTTTGGGATGGTGGTAGCAGAGAATGTGGTGGCATGGTGGCAGAGGAGGGTGTGGTGCATGGTGGCAGAGAGGGTGGATGGTGGTCAAGGATGGGGTGCTGGGCAGGAGAGGGTGGTGAAGGCATGGTGGCAGCAGAGGGTGGTGGTGGCATGTGGCAGCAGAGGTGGTGGTGCATGGTGTAGCAGAGGGTGGTGGTGGCATGGTGGTAACAGAGGTGTGGTTGTATGGTGGTAGCAAAGGGTGTGTTGGCATGGTGGAGCAAAGGGTGGTGGTGGCATGGTGGAACAGAAGGGTGGTGGCATGTGTGCAGAGGGTGGTGGTGGCATGGTGGGAGAGGGTGGTGATGGCATGGTGGAGAGAGGGTGGTGTGCATGATGGTGGCAGCATGGGGGGTAAGGTGTGGTGGCTGTGTGCAGAGAGGTGTTGGTGGCATGGTGGAGCAGAGGGGGTGGTGGCATGGGTAGCAGAGGTTGTGTGGCATGTGGCAGCGAGGGTGGTGAGGCTGGTGCAGCAGAGGGTGTGGTGGCATGGTAGCAGTAGGTGGTGGCTGGTGCAGCAGGTGGGTGGTGGAGAGAGTGGTGGGTGATGGTGGCAGCGTTGTGGCAGCAGAGGTGGTGTGGCATGGTGGCAGCAGAGGGTGGTGGTGGCTGGTGCAGAGAGGGTGGTGGTGACTGGTGGCACAGAGGTGTGGTGGCATGGTGAGCAGAGAGTGTGGTGGCATGGTGGAGCAGAGGGTGGTTGTTGCGTGTGTAGGTGTATGGCATGTGGTAGCAGAGGTGTGTGGCATGGTGGAGCAAAGGGTGGTGGCATGGTGGTAGAGAGGTGGTGGTGCTGGTGGCAGCAGAGGGTGGTGTGGCATGTGGAGCAGAGGGTGGTGGCTGGTGGAGCAGAGGGTGGTGGCATGGTGGTAGCAAGGGTGTTGTGGCATGGTGGAGCAGAGGTGTGGTGGCATGTGGCAGAGAGGATGTGGTGGATGGTGGAGCAGAGGTGGTGGTGGCATGGTGGGCAGAGGGGGTGGTGCATGTGAGCGGGGTGTGAGGCATGGTGGCAGCAGAGGGTGGGTGGCATGGTGGCAGAGAGGTGTGGTGGCATGGTGGAAGCAGAGGTGGTGGTGGCATGGTGGTAGCAGAGGTGTGGTGGTGATTGGTAGCGAGGGTGGTGGCATGGTGAGCAGAGGTGGTGGTGGCTGGTGGCAGCAGAGGTCGTGGTGCAGTGTAGCAGAGGGTGTGGTCATGTGGTAGCAGAGGGGTTGTGGCATGGTGGAGAGGGGGTTGTGTGCATGGTGGTAGCAGAGGGTGTGGTGGCATGGTGGAGCAAGGGTGTGTGGCATGGTGGACAGAGGGTGTGTGGCATGTGGCACAGAGGGGTGGTGGCATGGTGGAGCAGAGGGTTGGTGGCATGGGTAGCAAGGGTGGTGGTGGATGGGGTAAGAGAGGGTGGTGGTGGATGGTGACAGAGGTGGTGATGGATGTGCAGAGGGTGGCAGGTGGAGGGGGTGGTGATGTGGCAAGGGTGGCTAGCAGAGGGGTGGTGATGGCATGTGGTAGCAGAGGTGGTGTGGCATGGTGGAGCAGAGAAGTGGTGGTGGCATGGTGGAGTAGAGAGGTGGTGTGGCTGGTGGCAGCAGAGGGTTGTGTGTGGCAGTAGTGGAGGCAGAGAGGGTGGTTGGCATGGTGGAGCAAGGGTGGTGTGGATGTGAAGTTGTAGCAAAGGTGGCAGCAGAGGGGTAGGGCAGTGGCAGCAGAGGGTGTGGTGGCAGTGAAGAGGGTGTGGTGGCATGGTGGAGCAGAGGGTGTGGTGGCATGTGGTAGCAGGGGGGATGGTGGTCAGAGAGAGGGTGGTTGTGGTGGTAGCAGGGGTGTGGGGATGGTACAGAGGTGGTGGTGGCATGTGGGTAGCAGAGGTAGTGGTGCATGGTTGGTAACAGAGGTGTGGTGGTGGTGTGCAGAGAGTGTGGTGCATGGTGGAAGTGGGTGGTGCATGTGTAGCAGAGGGTGGTGGTGGCATGGTGTAGCAGAAGGTGGTGGTGGCATGGTGGCAGAGGTGGTGGTGGCATTGCAGGTAGTAGAGGGTGGTTTGCATGGTGGCAAGGGGTGGTGATGCAAGTGACAGCAGAGGGTGCTGGTGGCATGGTGGCAGCAGAGGTGGTGTGGCATTGTGGTAGCAGAGGGTGGTGGTGGCATGGTGGAGAGAGTGGTGTGGGCAATGGTATGGTGGATGGTGGCAGAGGGTGGTGGTGCTATGGTGGGGCAGAGGGTGGTGGTGGCATGGTGGTCAGAAGGGTGGTGGTAGTGGTAGCAGAGGGTGGTGGTGGCTATGGTGGTAGCAGAGGATGGTGGTGGCGTTGTGCCGACAGAGGGTGGTGGTAGCGTGGTGGTAGCAGAGGGTGTGGTGGCATGGTGGCAGCAGAGGGTGGTGATGGCTTGGTGGCAGCAGAGGGTTGTGGTGGCCTGGTGGTAGCAGAAATTGGTGGTGGCATGGTGGTAGCAGAGGGTGGTGGTTGCATGGTGGAGCGAGGGTGGTGGTGGCATTGTGGAAGCAGAGGTGGAGTGGATGTTGGTGGCTAGCAGAGGTGGTGTGGCATGGTGGCAGCAGAGGTGGTGGCATGTGGATGGGTTGGCATGTAGCAGAGGTGGTGGTGGACATGGTGGTAGCAGAGGGTGGTGTGGCATGGTGGCAGTAGAAGGTGGTGGTGCATTGTGGCAGCAGAGGTGGTGGTGGCATGGTGGTAGCAGAGGGTGTGGTGGCATGGTGTAGCAGAGGGTGGTGTGCATGGTGGTAGCAGAGGGTGGTGGTGGCATGGTGGTAGCAGAGGGTGGTGGTGGCATGGTGGTAGCAGAGGGTGGTGGCATGGTGGTAGCAGAGTGGTGGTGGCATGGTGGTAGCAGAGGGTTGGTGTGCATTGTGGCTAGCAGAGGGTGTGGTGGCATGGTGGTAGCAGGAAGTGGTGGTGGCATAGTGGTAGCAGAGGGTGGTGGTTGTTTGGTGGTAGCAGAGGGTGTTGGTGGCATGGTGGTAGCAGAGTATGTGGTGGCGTTGTGGCAGCAGAGGGTGGTGGTGGCGTGGTGGTAGCAGAGGGTGGTGGTGGCATGGTGGCAGCAGAGGGTGGTGATGACTTGGTGGCAGCAGAGGGTGATGGTGGCATGGTGGTAGCAGAGAGTAGTGGTGACATGGTGGCAACAGAGGGTGGTGGTGGCGTGGTGGCAGAGGAGGATGGTGGTGGCATTGTGGTAGCAGAGGGTAGTGGTGGCATGGTGGTAACAGAGGGTGATGGTGGCATGGTGGTAGCAGAGGGTGGTGGTGGCATGGTGGCAGCAGAGGATGGTGGTGGCATGGAGGCAGTAGAGGGTGGTGGTTGCATGGTGGCAGAAGAGGGTGGTGATGGCATAGTGATAGCAGAGGGTGGTGGTGGCATGGTGGCAGCAGAAGGTGGTGGTGGCATTGTGGTAGCAGAGGGTGGTGGTGGCATGGTGGTAGCAAAGGGTGGTGGTGTCATGGTGGTAGCAGAGGATTATGGTGGCATTGTGGTAGCAGAGAGTGGTGGTGGCTTGGTGGAAGAGGAGGGTGATGGTGGCATGGTGGCAGCAGAGGGTGGTGGTGGCATGGTGGTAGCAGAGGGTGGTGGTGGCGCGAGGCAGCGGAGGGTGGTGAAGGCCTGTTGGCAGAAGAGGCAGCAGAGGGTGATAGTGGCATGGTGGTAGCAGAGGATGGTGGTGGCATGGTGGCAGCAGAGGGTGGTGATGGCATAGTAACAGCAGAGGGTGGTGGTGGCAGGGTGGCAGCTGAGGGTGATGGTGGCATGGTGGTAGCAGAGGGGGGTGGTGGTATGGTGGTAGCAGAGGGAGGTGGTGGCATGGTGGTAACAGAGGATTGTGGTTGCATGGTGGCAGCAGAAGGTGGTGGTGTCATGGTTGCAGCAGAGGATGATGGTGGCGTGGTGGTAGCATAGGATGGTGGTGGCATGGTGGCAGCAGAGGGTCGTGATGGCATGACGGCAGCAGAGAGTGGTGGTGGCATGGTGGCAGTGGATGGTGGTGGTGGCATGGTGTCAGCAGAGGGTGATGGTGTCATGGTGGTAGCAGAAGGTGGTGGTGGTATGGTGGTAGCAGAGGGTGGTGATGGCATGGTGGTAGCAAAGGATGGTGGTGGCATGGTGGCAGCAGAGGGTGGTGGTGGCATGGTGGCAGCAGTGGGTGGTGGTGGCTTGGTGGCAGCAGATTGCTGTGGTGGCATGGTGGCAGTAGAGGGTGGTGGTGGCATGGTGGCAGCAGAGTGTGGTGATGGCATGGTCACAACAGATGGGTGTGGTAGTATGGTGGCAGCAGAGGATGGTGGTGGCATGGTGGCAGCAGATGGTGCTGGTGGCATGGTGGAAGCAGAGGCTGGTGATGGTATGGTGGCAGCAGAGGGTGGTGGTGGCATGGTGGCAGCAGAGGGTAGTGGTGGCAGCATGGTGAGAGCAGAGGGTGGTGGTGGCATGGTGGTAGCAGAGGGTGGTGGTGGCATTGTGGCAGCAGAGGGTGGTGATGGTATGGTGGCAGCAGAGGGTGGTGGTGGGATGGTGTTAACAGAGGGTTGTGGTGGTGTGGTGGCAGAGGAGGGTGGTTGTGGCATTGTGGTAGCAGAGGGCGGTGGTGGCTTGGTGGTAGCATAGGGTGGTGGTGGTATGATGGTAGCAGAGGGTGGTGGTGGCATGGTGGTAGCAGATGATGGTGGTGACCTGGTGGCAGCAGAGGGTGGTTGTGGCATGTTGGCAGCAGATGGTGTTGGTGGCGTTGTAGTAGCAGAGGGTGGTGGTGGCATTGTGGTAGCAGAGGGCGGTGGTGGCATGGTGGTAGCAGAGGGTGGTGGTGGCATGGTGGTAGCAGAGGTTGGTGGTGGCATGGTGGCAGGAGAGTGTGGTGGTGGCATTGTGGCAGCAGAGGGTGGTTTTGGCATGGTGGCAGCAGAGGGCGGTGGTGGCATGGTAGCAATAGAGGTTGGTGGTGGGATGGTAGCAGCAGAGGGTGGTGGTGGCATGGTGGCAGCAGAGAGTGGTGCTGGTTGACAACACAGAGTTTGGTAGAGTAGTTGTACAGTGTTGGCAGCGTGGCAGCACACGGTGATGGACGGTAGGCAATATAAGGTGATGGTGGAGGTAGGATAGCAACAAAGGCTATTGACAGGGTGACAGCAGAGGGTGACACCAGGGTGACACATCTGAAGGGTGTTGGCCGAGGGTGTGGCAGGTCATTGACAATGTGATTCGTGCCACCATTCCCGGCGGCATTCCTGAGACAGGGTTCTACTGTGACCTTGATAAGAATATCGATGATCTATATTGTGGGCCAGGCAACAACAATGGTGTTCTACTTCCTTTGTGTACGATGAATATATATATATATATATATATATATATATATATATATATATATATATATATATATATATATTGTTAGTTTTTCATTAATTTTATCATACTTAATCGCTGTCTCCCGCGTTAGCGAGGTAGCGCAAGGAAACAGACGAAAAAATGGCCCAAACCACCCAAATACACATGTATATACATACACGCCCTCACACGCATATATATATATATATATATATATATATATATATATGTATATATATATATATATATATATATATATATATATATATATATATATATATATATATATATATATATATATATATATATATATATATATGTATATATATATATATCGCCCTCACACGCATATATATATATATATATATATATATATATATATATATATATATATATATATATATATTCACTGACTGTGAACGAATGGGGCCTTTGTTGTCTTTTCCTAGCGCTACCTCGCACACATGAGGGGGGAGGGGGTTGTTATTCCATGGTTGGTGGGGTGGCGATGGGAATAAATTAAGGCAGACAGTATGAATTATGTACATGTGTATATACGTATATGTCTGTGTGTGTATATATATGTGTACATTGAGATGTATAGGTATGTATATTTGCGTGTGTGGACGTGTATGTATATACATGTGTATGTGGGTGGGCTGGGCCATTCTTTCGTCTGTTTCCTTGCGCTACCTCGCTAACGCGGGAGACAGCGACAAAGCAAAATAAGTAAATAAAATATATATATATATATATATATATATATTTTTTTTTTTCACACTATTCGCCATTTCCCGCGTTAGCAAGGTATCGTTAAGAAGAGAGGACTGGACCTTTGAGGGAATATCCTCACCTGGCCCCCTTCTCTGTTCTTTCTTTTAGAAAATTAAAAAAAACTGAGAGGGGAGGATTTCCAGCCCCCCGCTCCCTTCCCTTTTAGTCGCCTTTTACGACACGCAGGAAATACGTGGGAAGTATTCTTTCTCCCCTATCCCCAGGGAATTATATATATATATATATATATATATATATATATATATATATATATATATATATATATATATATATATATATATATATATATATATATATATATATATATATATATATATATATATATATATATATATAATATATATATATATATATATATATATATATATATATATATATATATATATATATATATATATATATATATATATATATATATATGTATATATATATATATATATATATATATATATATATATATATATATCAAACTATTCGCCATTTCCCGCGTTAGCAAGGTAGCGTTAAGAGGACTGAGCCTCTGAGGGAATATCCTCACCTGGCCTCGTTCTCTGTTCCTTCTTTTGGAAAATTAAAAAAAAAACGAGAGGGGAGGATTTCCAGTCCCCCGCTCCCACCCCTTTTAGTCGCCCTCCACGACACGCAGGGAATACGTGGGAAGTATTCTTTCTCCCCTATTCCTTTAAACATACCCATTTTTGCTCTCCGAGATAACGTTTTCTCTTTCCACACATTCTTCCATCGCTCCCAGAACCTTCGACCCCTCCCCCACCCTGTGACTCGCTTCTGCTTCCACTCGCTGCGAAGTTCACTCCCAGATATCTAAGATTAAAAGTAATATAATAACATTACACATGACAGCCAGAGACAGTGTGAACGAATGTGGCCTTATGTTTTTCCCTATCACTACCTCTCGCACGCGCGGGGAGGGGGGAATACTATTTCATGCATGGCAGGATGGCGACAGGAATGAACAAAGGCAGCAAGTATGAGTATGTACACTTGTATATATGTATATGTGGAAATGTATAGATATGCACATGTGCGTGTGTGGGCATGTATGCATATACACGGGCATATGGGTGGGTTGGGCCACTCCTTCATCTGTTTCCCCGCGCTACCCCGCTAATGCGGGAGACAGCGACAAAGTATAAATACAAAAAATAAATGAAATAGTAAATCCTCTCTTCTACCCTTTCATCAATAACAACACTTTCACAGCTTGTACTCGTACTGACTACATACACAACCCACACAGACTTCTTTACAAAAATATATATACGTATAGAGCAGAAGAGGGTGTTTTGAAATGTTTTGCTCACATGGAGAGAATAAGTGAGGAAAGATTGACAAAGAGGATACATGTGTCAGAGGTGGAGGGAACGAGGAGAAGTGGGAGACCAAATTGGAGGTGGAAAGATGGAGTGAAAAAGATTTTGAGCGATCGGGGCCTGGACATACATGAGGGTGAAAGGCGTGCAAGGAATAGAGTGAATTGGAACGATGTTGTATACCGGGGTCGACGTGTGTCAATAGATTGAACCAGGGCATGTGAAGCGTTTGGGGTAAACCATGGAAAGTTTCGTGGTGCCTGGATGTGGAAAGGGAGCTGTGGTTACGGTGCATTACACATGACAGCTAGAGACTGAGTGTGAACGAATGTGACCTTTGTTGTCTTTTCCTAGAGCTACCTCGTGTGCACGCGGAGTGAGTGGGGTGCCATTTAATGTGTGGCGGGGTGGCGGCAGAAATGGATGAAGTCAGCATGTACAAATATGTAGATGTGTATATATGTATAAGTCTGTGTATTTATATGTATGTATACGTTGAAATGTATAAGTATGTATATGTGCGTGTGTGTTCGTTTATGCATATACATGTGTATGTGGGTGGGTTGGCCCATGTTTGGTTTGTTTCTTTGCGCTACCTCGCTAACGCGAGAGACAGCGACAAAGTATATATACAAATATATATGTATATATATATATATATATATATATATATATATATATATATATATATATATATATATATATATATATTTTTTTTTTTTTATACTTTGTCGCTGTCTCCCGCGTTTGCGAGGTAGCGCAAGGAAACAGACGAAAGAAATGGCCCAACCCCCCCCATACACATGTATATACATACGTCCACACACGCAAATATACATACCTACACAGCTTTCCATGGTTTACCCCAGACGCTTCACATGCCTTGATTCAATCCACTGACAGCACGTCAGCCCCGGTATACCACATCGCTCCAGTTCACTCTATTCCTTGCCCTCCTTTCACCCTCCTGCATGTTCAGGCCCCGATCACACAAAATCTTTTTCACTCCATCTTTCCACCTCCAATTTGGTCTCCCTCTTCTCCTTGTATATATATATATATATATATATATATATATATATATATATATATATATATATATATATATATATATATATATATATATATATATATATATATATGAAAAATGTGTGGAAGTCGAGAACATTATCCCGGAAAGCAAAAATGGGTATGTTTGAAGGAATAGTGGTTCCAACAATGTTGTATGGTTGCGAGGCGTGGGCTATGGATAGAGTTGTGCGCAGGAGGATGGATGTGCTGGAAATGAGATGTTTGAGGACAATGTGTGGTGTGAGGTGGTTTGATCGAGTAAGTAACGTAAGGGTAAGAGAGATGTGTGGAAATAAAAAGAGCGTGGTTGAGAGAGCAGAAGAGGGTGTTTTGAAATGGTTTGGGCACATGGAGAGAATGAGTGAGGAAAGATTGACCAAGAGGATATATGTGTCGGAGGTGGAGGGAACGAGGAGAAGAGGGAGACCAAATTGGAGGTGGAAAGATGGAGTGAAAAGGATTTTGTGTGATCGGGGCCTGAACATGCAGGAGGGTGAAAGGAGGGCAAGGAATAGAGTGAATTGGAGCGATGTGGTATACAGGGGTTGACGTGCTGTCAGTGGATTGAATCAAGGCATGTGAAGCGTCCGGGGTAAACCATGGAAAGCTGTGTAGGTATGTATATTTGCGTGTGTGGACGTGTGTATGTACATGTGTATGGGGAGGGTTGGGCCATTTCTTTCGTCTGTTTCCTTGCGCTACCTCGCAAACGCGGGACACAGCGACAAAGTATGAAAAAAAAAAAAAAAAATATATATATATATATATATATATTTATTTTAGTGAAAGAGAAGAGAGAGGCATTTGGACGATTTTTGCAGGGAAAAAATGCAATTGAGTGGGAGATGTATAAAAGAAAAAGACAGGAGGTCAAGAGAAAGGTGCAAGAGGTGAAAAAGAGGGCAAATGAGAGTTGGGGTGAGAGAGTATCATTAAATTTTAGGGAGAATAAAAAGATGTTCTGGAAGGAGGTAAATAAAGTGCGTAAGAAAAGGGAGCAAATGGGAACTTCAGTGAAGGGCGCAAATGGGGAGGTGAAAACAAGTAGTGGTGATGTGAGAAGGAGATGGAGTGAGTATTTTGAAGGTTTGTTGAATGTGTTTGATGATAGAGTGGCAGATATAGGGTGTTTTGGTCGAGGTGGTGTGCAAAGTGAGAGGGTTAGGTAAAATGATTTGGTAAACAGGGAAGAGGTAGTGAAAGCTTTGCGGAAGATGAAAGCCGGCAAGGCAGCAGGTTTGGATGGTATTGCAGTGGAATTTATAAAAAAAGGGGGTGACTGTATTGTTGACTGGTTGGTAAGGTTATTTAATGTATGTATGACTCATGGTGAGGTGCCTGAGGATTGGCGGAATGCGTGCATAGTGCCATTGTACAAAGGCAAAGGGGATAAGAGTGAGTGCTCAAATTACAGAGGTATAAGTTTGTTGAGTATTCCTGGTAAATTATATGGGAGGGTATTGATTGAGAGGGTGAAGGCATGTACAGAGCATCAGATTGGGGAAGAGCAGTGTGGTTTCAGAAGTGGTAGAGGATGTGTGGATCAGGTGTTTGCTTTGAAGAATGTATGTGAGAAATACTTAGAAAAGCAAATGGATTTGTATGTAGCACTTATGGATCTGGAGAAGGCATATGATAGAGTTGATAGAGATGCTCTGTGGAAGGTATTAAGAATATATGGTGTGGGAGGCAAGTTGTTAGAAGCAGTGAAAAGTTTTTATCGAGGATGTAAGGCATGTGTACGTGTAGGAAGAGAGGAAAGTGATTGGTTCTCAGTGAATGTAGGTTTGCGGCAGGGGTGTGTGATGTCTCCATGGTTGTTTAATTTGTTTATGGATGGGGTTGTTAGGGAGGTAAATGCAAGAGTTTTGGAAAGAGGGGCAAGTATGAAGTCTGTTGGGGATGAGAGAGCTTGGGAAGTGAGTCAGTTGTTGTTCGCTGATGATACAGCGCTGGTGGCTGATTCATGTGAGAAACTGCAGAAGCTGGTGACTGAGTTTGGTAAAGTGTGTGAAAGAAGAAAGTTAAGAGTAAATGTGAATAAGAGCAAGGTTATTAGGTACAGTAGGGTTGAGGGTCAAGTCAATTGGGAGGTGAGTTTGAATGGTGAGAGGCTGGAGGAAGTGAAGTGTTTTAGATATCTGGCAGCGGATGGAACCATGGAAGCGGAGGTGGATCATAAGGTGGGGGAAGGGGTGAAAATTCTGGGGGCCTTGAAGAATGTGTGGAAGTCGAGAACATTATCTCGGAGAGCAAAAATGGGTATGTTTGAAGGAATAGTGGTTCCAACAATGTTGTATGGTTGCGAGGCGTGGGCTATGGATAGAGTTGTGCGCAGGAGGATGGATGTGCTGGAAATGAGATGTTTGAGGACAATGTGTGGTGTGAGGTGGTTTGATCGAGTGAGTAACGTAAGGGTAAGAGAGATGTGTGGAAATAAAAAGAGCGTGGTTGAGAGAGCAGAAGAGGGTGTTTTGAAGTGGTTTGGGCACATGGAGAGAATGAGTGAGGAAAGATTGACCAAGAGGATATATGTGTCGGAGGTGGAGGGAACGAGAAGAGGGAGACCAAATTGGAGGTGGAAAGATGGAGTGAAAAAGATTTTGTGTGATCGGGGCCTGAACATGCAGGAGGGTGAAAGGAGGGCAAGGAATAGAGTGAATTGGAGCGATGTGGTATACCGGGGTTGACGTGCTGTCAGTGGATTGAATCAAGGCATGTGAGGCGTCTGGGGTAAACCATGGAAAGCTGTGTAGGTATGTATATTTGCGTGTGTGGACGTATGTATATACATGTGTATGGGGGGGGGGGTGGGGCCATTTCTTTCGTCTGTTTCCTTGCGCTACCTCGCAAACGCGGGAGACAGCGACAAAGTATAATAAAAAAATAATATATTTATTTATTTTGCTTTGTCGCTGTCTCCCGCGTTTGCGAGGCAGCGAAAGGAAACAGACGAAAGAAATGGCCCAACCCACCCCCATACACATGTATATTCATACACGTCCACACACGCAAATATACATACCTATACATCTCAATGTACACATATATATACACACACAGACACATACATATATGCCCATTCACACAATTCACACTGTCTGCCTTTATTCATTCCCATCGCCACCTCGCCACACATGGAATATCATCCCCCTCCCCCCTCATGTGTGCGAGGTAGCGCTAGGAAAAGACAACAAAGGCCCCCTTCGTTCACACTCAGTCTCTAGATGTCATGCAATAATGCCCGAAACCACAGCTCCCTTTCCACATCCAGGCCCCACACAACTTTCCATGGTTTACCCCAGACGCTTCATATGCCCTGATTCAATCCAGTGACAGCACGTCAACCCCGGTATACCACATCGATCCAATTCATTCTATTCCTTGCCCGCCTTTCACCCTCCTGCATGTTCAGGCCCCGATCACACAAAATCTTTTTCATTCCATCTTTCCACCTTCAATCTGGTCTCCCACTTCTCCTCGTTCCCTCCACCTCCGACACATATATCCTCTTGGTCAATCTTTCCTCACTCATTCTCTCCATGTGCCCAAACCATTTCAAAACACCCTCTTCCGCTCTCTCAACCACGCTCTTTTTATTTCCACACATCTCTCTTACCCTTACATTACTTATTCGATCAAACCACCTCACACCACATATTGTCCTCAAACATCTCATTTCCAGCACATCCACCCTCATGCGCACAACTCTATCCATAGCCCACGCCTCGCAACCATACAACATTGTTGGAACCAATATTCCTTCAAACATACCCATTTTTGCTTTCCGAGATAATATTCTCGACTTCCACACATTCTTCAAGGCTCCCAGGATTTTCGCCCCCTCCCCCACCCTATGATTCACTTCCGCTTCCATGGTTCCATCCGCTGCCAGATACACTCCCAGATATCTAAAACACTTTACTTCCCCCAGTTTTTCTCCATTCAAACTTACCTCCCAGTTGACTTGACCCTCAACCCTACTGTACCTAATAACCTTGCTCTTATTCACATTTACTCTTGACTTTCTTCTTTCACACACTTTACCAAACTCAGTCACCAGCTTCTGCAGTTTCTCACATGAATCAGCCACCAGCGCTGTATCATCAGCGAACAACAACTGACTCACTTCCCAAGCTCTCTCATCCACAAGAGACTTCATACTTGCCCCTCTTTCCAAAACTCTTGCATTCACCTCCCTAACAACCCCATCCATAAACAAATTAAACAACCATGGAGACATCACACACCCCTGCCGTAAACCTACATTCACTGAGAACCAATCACTTTCCTCTCTTCCTACACGTACACATGCCTTACATCCTCGATAAAAACTTTTCACTGCTTCTAACAACTTGCCTCCCACACCATATATTCTTAATACCTTCCACAGAGCA
Source organism: Panulirus ornatus (assembly GCF_036320965.1). NCBI lineage: Eukaryota > Metazoa > Arthropoda > Malacostraca > Decapoda > Palinuridae > Panulirus > Panulirus ornatus. The sequence continues at coordinate 17,566,628 of NC_092238.1, forward strand.
TCTCTGTCAACTCTATCATATGCCTTCTCCAGATCCATAAATGCTACATACAAATCCATTTGCTTTTCTAAGTATTTGTCACATACATTCTTCAAAGCAAACACCTGATCCATACATCCTCTACCACTTCTGAAACCACACTGCTCTTCCCCAATCCGATGCTCTGTACATGCCTTCATCCTCTCAATCAATACCCTCCCATATGATTTACCAGGAATACTCAACAAACTTATACCTCTGTAATTTGAGCACTCACTCTTATCCCCTTTGCCTTTTTACAATGGCACTATGCACGCATTCCGCCAATCCTCAGGCATCTCACCATGGGTCATACATACAATATTTAACCTTACCAACCAGTCAACAATACAGTCACCCCCTTTTTTAATAGATTCCACTGCAATACCATCCAAACCTGCTGCCTTGCCGGCTTTCATCTTCCGCAAAGCTTTTACTACCTCTTCTCTGTTTACCAAATCATTTTCCCTAACCCTCTCACTTTGCACACCACCTCGACCAAAACACCCTATATGTGCCACTCTGTCATCAAACACATTCAACAAACCTTCAAAATACTCACTCCATCTCCTTCTCACATCACCACTACTTGTTATCACCTCCCCATTAGCGCCCTTCACTGAAGTTCCCATTTGCTTCCTTGTCTTACGCACTTTATTTACCTCCTTCCAGAACATCTTTTTATTCTCCCTAAAATTTAATGATACTCTCTCACCCCAACTCTCATATATATATATATATATATATATATATATATATATATATATATATATATATATATATATATATATATATATATATATATATATATATATATACATATATATATATATATATATATATATATATATATATATATATATATATATATATATATATATATATATATATATGTATAATATATATATATATATATATATATATATATATATATATATATATATATATATATATATATATATATATATATATATATATATATATATATATATATAATTTTCCAAAAGATGGAACAGAGGGGGCCAGGTGAGGATATTCCAAAAAAAGGCCGAGTCCTCTGTTCCTATCGCCACCTCGCTAACGCGGGAAATGGCGAATAGTTAAAAAAAAAAAAATAAAATATATATATATATACATATATATATATATATATATATGTATATATATATATATATATATATATATATATATATATATATATATATATATATATATATATATATATATATATATATTTTTTTTTTTTTTTTTTTTTTTTTTTTTTTTACCTCGTCGCTGTCTCCCGCGTTTGCGAGGTAGCGCAAGGAAACAGACGAAAGAAATGGCCCAACCCCCCCCATACACATGTACATACATACGTCCACACACGCAAACATACATACCTACACAGCTTTCCATGGTTTACCCCGGACGCTTCACATGCCTTGATTCAATCCACTGACAGCACGTCAACCCCGGTATACCACATCGCTCCAATTCACTCTATTCCTTGCCCTCCTTTCACCCTCCTGCATGTTCAGGCCCCGATCACACAAAATCCTTTTCACTCCATCTTTCCACCTCCAATTTGGTCTCCCTCTTCTCCTCGTTCCCTCCACCTCCGACACATATATCCTCTTGGTCAATCTTTCCTCACTCATTCTCTCCATGTGCCCAAACCACTTCAAAACACCCTCTCCTGCTCTCTCAACCACGCTCTTTTTATTTCCACACATCTCTCTTACCCTTACGTTACTTACTCGATCAAACCACCTCACACCACACATTGTCCTCAAACATCTCATTTCCAGCACATCCATCCTCCTGCGCACAACTCTATCCATAGCCCACGCCTCGCAACCATACAACATTGTTGGAACCACTATTCCTTCAAACATACCCATTTTTGCTTTCCGGGATAATGTTCTCGACTTCCACACATTTTTCAAGGCTCCCAAAATTTTTGCCCCCTCCCCCACCCTATGATCCACTTCCGCTTCCATGGTTCCATCCGCTGACAGATCCACTCCCAGACATCTAAAACACTTCACTTCCTCCAGTTTTTCTCCATTCAAACTCACCTCCCAATTGACTTGACCCTCAACCCTACTGTACCTAATAACCTTGCTCTTATTCACATTTACTCTTAACTTTCTTCTTCCACACACTTTACCAAACTCCGTCACCAGCTTCTGCAGTTTCTCACATGAATCCGCCACCAGCGCTGTATCATCAGCGAACAACAACTGACTCACTTCCCAAGCTCTCTCATCCCCAACAGACTTCATACTTGCCCCTCTTTCCAAGACTCTTGCATTTACCTCCCTAACAACCCCATCCATAAACAAATTAAACAACCATGGAGACATCACACACCCCTGCCGCAAACCTACATTCACTGAGAACCAATCACTTTCCTCTCTTCCTACACGTACACATGCCTTACATCCTCGATAAAAACTTTTCACTATATATATATTATCCCTGGGGACAGGAGAGAAAGAATACTTCCAACGTATTCCCTGCGTGTCGTAGAAGGCGATTAAAAGGGGAGGGAGCGGGGGGCTGGAAATCCTCCCTTCTCGTTTCTTTTTTTTTAATTTTCCAAAAGAAGGAACAGAGAAGGGGGCCGGGTGAGGATGTTCCCTCAGTGGCCCAGTTCTCTGTTCTTGGCGCTACCTCGCTGACGCGGGAAATGGCGAATAGTTTGAAAAAAAAAAAAAAATATATATATATATATCAGATTGGGGAAGAGCAGTGTGGTTTCAGAAGTGGTAGAGGATGTGTGGATCAGGTGTTTGCTTTGAAGAATGTATGTGAGAAATACTTAGAAAAGCAAATGGATTTGTATGTAGCATTTATGGATCTGGAGAAGGCATATGATAGAGTTGATAGAGATGCTCTGTGGAAGGTATTAAGAATATATGGTGTGGGAGGCAAGTTGTTAGAAGCAGTGAAAAGTTTTTATCGAGGATGTAAGGCATGTGTACGTGTAGGAAGAGAGGAAAGTGATTGGTTCTCAGTGAATGTAGGTTTGCGGCAGGGGTGTGTGATGTCTCCATGGTTGTTTAATTTGTTTATGGATGGGGTTGTTAGGGAGGTAAATGCAAGAGTCTTGGAAAGAGGGGCAAGTATGAAGTCTGTTGGGGATGAGAGAGCTTGGGAAGTGAGTCAGTTGTTGTTCGCTGATGATTCAGCGCTGGTGGCGGGTTCATGTGAGAAACTACAGAAGCTGGTGACGGAGTTTGGTAAAGTGTGTGGAAGAAGAAAGTTAAGAGTAAATGTGAATAAGAGCAAGGTTATTAGGTACAGTAGGGTTGAGGGTCAAGTCAATTGGGAGGTGAGTTTGAATGGAGAAAAACTGGAGGAAGTGAAGTGTTTTAGATATCTGGGAGTGGATCTGTCAGCGGATGGAACCATGGAAGCGGAAGTGGATCATAGGGTGGGGGAGGGGGCGAAAATTTTGGGAGCCTTGAAAAATGTGTGGAAGTCGAGAACATTATCTCGGAAAGCAAAAATGGGTATGTTTGAAGAAATAGTGGTTCCAACAATGTTGTATGGTTGCGAGGCGTGGGCTATGGATAGAGTTGTGCGCAGGAGGATGGATGTGCTGGAAATGAGATGTTTGAGGACAATGTGTGGTGTGAGGTGGTTTGATCGAGTAAGTAACGTAAGGGTAAGAGAGATGTGTGGAAATAAAAAGAGCGTGGTTGAGAGAGCAGAAGAGGGTGTTTTGAAATGGCTTGGGCACATGGAGAGAATGAGTGAGGAAAGATTGACCAAGAGGATATATGTGCCGGAGGTGGAGGGAACGAGGAGAAGAGGGAGACCAAATTGGAGGTGGAAAGATGGAGTGAAAAGGATTTTGTGTGATCGGGGCCTGAACATGCAGGAGGGTGAAAGGAGGGCAAGGAATAGAGTGAATTGGAGCGATGTGGTATACAGGGGTTGACGTGCTGTCAGTGGATTGTATCAAGGCATGTGAAGCGTCCGGGGTAAACCATGGAAAGCTGTGTAGGTATGTATATTTGCGTGTGTGGACGTGTGTATGTACATTTGTATGGGGGGGGGGGTTGGGCCATTTCTTTCGTCTGTTTCCTGGCGCTACCTCGCAACCGCGGGAGACAGCGACGAGGTATAAAAAAAAAAAATATATATATATTTTTTTTTTTTTTTTCTTAATTTTCCAAAAGAAGGAACAGAGAAGAGGGCCAGGTGAGGATATTCCATCAAAGGCCCAGTCCTCTGTTCTTAACGCTACCTCGCTATTGCGGGAAATGGCGAATAGTATGAAAAAAAAAAAAAAATATATATATATATATATATATATATATATATATATATATATATATATATATATATATATATATATATATATATATATATATATATATATATATATATATATATTTGTTTTCTTTCTTTTAAACTATCCGCCATTTCCCGCATTAGCGAGGTAGCATTAAGAACAGAGGACTGGGCCTTTGTGGAATATCCTCACCTGGCTCCCCTCTGTTCCTTCTTTTGGAAAATTAAAAAAAAGAAAAAAAAACGAGAGGGGAGGATTTCCAGCCCCCCGCTCCCTCCCCTTTTAATCGCCTTCTACGACACGCAGGGAATACGTTGGAAGTATTGTTTCTCTACTGTCCCCAGGGATAATATATATATATATATATATATATGTATATATATATATATATATATATATATATATATATATATATATATATATATATATATATATGTATTGGAAAGGATCCCAATTTTGCGTGTGATGAAGATATTCCTATGAGTCCACGTGGAAAATGAAACACGATAAGTTCCCAAGTGCGCTTTCGTATAATAATCACATCAGGGGAGACACAAGAGAGAATATTAACAGTCAGTTGATATACATCGAACAGACGAAGCTAGGACGCCATTTGGTAAACATGCGATTGTCCAAGACAATCGCATGTTGAGGGTATAATTGGCGTACATGGGGTGTTCAGCTTGTAGATTTATGTACTGTAAAAGGATTGGTGATTGGAAATACCTGGTTTAAAAAGAGAGATATACATAAGTATACGTATGTAAGTAGGAGAGATGGCCAGAGAGCGTTATTGGATAAGTGTTAATTGATAGGCGCGCGAAAGAGAGATGTTTGGATGTTGATGTGCTGAGAGGTGCAACTGGATGGATGTCTAATCATTATCTTGTGGAGGCGAAGATGAAGATTTGTAGTTTTTAGAAAAGAAGAGAGAATGTTGGGATGCAGAGAGGAAAGAGGAAAGAGACTTGTGTGAGAAAGTACCAGGAGAGACTGAGTGCAGAATGGAAAAAGGTAAGAGTAGATGATGTAAGATGAGTGGGGTAGAAATGGGATGTATTAAGGGAAGCAGTGATGGCTTGCGAAAAGATGCTTGTGGTTTGAGAAAAGTGGGAGGTGGGCAGATTAGAAAGGGTAGTGAGTGGTGGGATGAAGAAGTAAGATAATTAATGAAAGAGAAGAGAGAGGCATTTGGACGATTTTTTCAGGGAAATAGTGCAAATGACTGAGAGATGTATAAAAGAAAGAGGCAGGAAGTCAAGAGAAAGGTGCAAGAGGTGAAAAAGAGGGCAAATGAAAGTTGGGGTGAGAGAGTATGATTAAATTTTAGGGAGGATAAATGGATGCTTTGGAAGGAGGTAAATAAAGTGCGTAAGACAAGAGAACAAAGGGGAACATCGGTGAAGGGGGCTAATGGGGAGATAATAACAAGTAGTGGTGATGTGAGGAGATGGAGTATTTTGAAGGTTTGTTGAACGTGTTTGATGATAGAGTGGCAGATATATGTATAAAGTTTATATGGAGGATGTAAGGCATTTGTACGAGTAGGAAGAGAGGAAAGTGATTGGTTCTCAGTGAATGTTGGTTTGCGGCAGGGGTGCGTGATGTCTCCATGGTTGTTTAATTTGTTTATGGATGGGTTGTTAGGGAGGTGAATGCAAGAGTTTTGGGAAGAGGGCAAATATGCAGTCTGTAGTGGATGAGAGAGCTTGGGAAGTGAGTCAGTTGTTGTTTCGCTGATGATACATCGCTGGTGGTTGATTCGGATGAGAAACTGCAGAAGTTGGTGACTGAGCTTGATAAAGTGTGTGAAAGAAGAAAGCTGAGAGCAAATGTGAATAAGAGGAAGGCTATTAGGTACAGTAGGGTTGAGGGACAAGTCAATTGGGAAGTAAGTTCAAATAGAGAAAAACTGGAGGAAAAGAAGTGTTTTAGATATCTGGGAGTGGATTTGGCAGCGGATGGAACCATGGAAGCGGAAGTGAATCATAGAGTGGGGGAGGTGGCGAAATTTCTGGGAGCGTTGTAAAATGTGTGGAAGTCGAGAGAGTTATCTTGGAGAGCAAAAATGGGTATGTTTGAAGGAATAGTGATTCCAATAATGTTATATGGTTGTGAGGCGTGGGCTATAGATAGAGTTGTGAGGAGGAGGGTAGATGTGCTGGAAATGAGATGTTTGAGGACAATATGTGGTGTGAGGTGGTTTGATCGAGTAAGTAATGAAAGGGTAAGAAAGATTTTTTTTTTTTTTTTTTTTACTTTGTCGCTGTCTCCCGCGTTTGCGAGGTAGCGCAAGGAAACAGACGAAAGAAATGGCCCAACCCACCCCCATACACATGTATATACATACGTCCACACACGCAAAATATACATACCTACACAGCTTTCCATGGTTTACCCCAGACGCTTCACATGCCCCGATTCAATCCACTGACAGCACGTCAACCCCGGTATACCACATCGCTCCAATTCACTCTATTCCTTGCCCTCCTTTCACCCTCCTGCATGTTCAGGCCCCGATCACACAAAATCTTTTTCACTCCATCTTTCCACCTCCAATTTGGTCTCCCTCTTCTCCTCGTTCCCTCCACCTCCGACACATATATCCTCTTGGTCAATCTTTCCTCACTCATTCTCTCCATGTGCCCACACCATTTCAAAACACCCTCTTCTGCTCTCTCAACCACGCTCGTTTTATTTCCACACATCTCTCTTACCCTTACGTTACTTACTCGATCAAACCACCTCACACCACACATTGTCCTCAAACATCTCATTTCCAGCACATCCATCCTCCTGCGCACAACTCTATCCATAGCCCACGCCTCGCAACCATACAACATTGTTGGAACCACTATTCCTTCAAACATACTCATTTTTGCTTTCCGAGATAATGTTCTCGACTTCCACACATTCTTCAAGGCTCCCAGAATTTTCACCCCCTCCCCCACCCTATGATACACTTCCGCTTCCATGGTTCCATCCGCTGCCAGATCCACTCCCAGATATCTAAAACACTTCACTTCCTCCAGTTTTTCTCCATTCAAACTCACCTCCCAATTGACTTGACCCTCAACCCTACTGTACCTAATAACCTTGCTCTTATTCACATTTACTCTTAACTTTCTTCTTTCACACACTTTACCAAACTCAGTCACCAGCTTCTGCAGTTTCTCACATGAATCAGCCACCAGCGCTGTATCATCAGCGAACAACAACTGACTCACTTCCCAAGCTCTCTCATCCCCAACAGACTTCATACTTGCCCCTCTTTCCAAAACTCTTGCATTCACCTCCCTAACAACCCCATCCATGAACAAATTAAACAACCATGGAGACATCACACACCCCTGCCGCAAACCTACATTCACAGAGAACCAATCACTTTCCTCTCTTCCTACACGTACACATGCCTTACATCCTCGATAAAAACTTTTCACTGCTTCTAACAACTTGCCTCCCACACCATATATTCTTAACACCTTCTCAGAGCATCTCTATCAACTCTATCATATGCCTTCTCCAGATCCATAAATGCTACATACAAATCCATTTGCTTTTCTAAGTATTTCTCACATACATTCTTCAAAGCAAACACCTGATCCACACATCCTCTACCACTTCTGAAACCACACTGCTCTTCCCCAATCTGATGCTCTGTACATGCTTTCACCCTCTCAATCAATACCCTCCCATATAATTTATCAGAAATACTTAACAAACTTATACCTCTGTAATTTGAGCACTCACTCTTATCCCCTTTGCCTTTGTACAATGGCACTATGCACGCATTCCGCCAATCCTCAGGCACCTCACCGTGAGTCATACATACATTAAATAACCTTACCAACCAGTCAACCAGTCAACCAGTAATAAAAAGAGTGTGGTTGAGAGAGCAGAAGAGTGTGTTTTGAAATGGTTTGGTCACATGGAGAGATTGAGTGAGGAAAGATTGACTGAGGATGTATGTGTCAGAGGTGGCGGAAACGTGGAGAAGTGGAAGACCAAATTAGAGGTTCAAAGATGGAGTGAAAAAGATTTTGAGTGGTCGGGGCCTGAACATGCAGGAGGGTGAAATGCGTGCAAGGAATAGAGTGAATTAGAACGATATGGTATACCGGGGTCGACATGCTGTTTACGGATTGAACCAGGGCATGTGAAGCGTCTGGGGTAAACCATGGAAAGTGTTTTGGGGCCTGGATGTGGAAAGGGAGCTGTGGTTTCGGTGCATTATACATGACAGCTAGAGACTGAGCGTGAACGAATGTGGCCTTTGTTGTCTTTTTCCTAGCGCTGCCCGCGCACATGCGGGGGAGGGGGTTGTCATTTCATGTGTGGCGGGGTGGCAGACAGTATGAATTATGTACATGTGTTTATATGTATATGTCTGCATGTGTATATATCTGTATACGTTGAGATGTATAGGTATGTATATGTGCGTGTGTGGACGTGCATGTATATACATGTGTATGTGGGTGGGTTAAGCCAGTCTTTCGTCTGTTTCCTTGCTCTATCTTGCTAACGCGGGAGACAGCGACAAAGTATAATAGATAAATAAATAAATAACTAAATAAATAAATATATATATATATATATATATATATATATATATATATATATATATATATATATATATATATATATATATATATATATATATATATATATATATATATATATCATTTGCGTGTGTTTGTGTGTGTGTGTGTGTGTGTGTGTGTGTACCAGTAGGAAAAATATCTGGGCTGGGGATCAGAACCTTTTGCCCAAGGGGAACTTGGGAAACATCCGGGCAAGGGCTAGATCTACTTGCCCATGAGGAACATAAGGAACACCAAGACCAAGGACCAGAGTTCTCTGCCCACGGGAACATGAGGAACACCCGATCCGGCGACCAAAGCCTGTTGGTCCAGGGGATCATGAGGAACACCCGGGCAAAGGACCAGATTCTTTAACCCAAGGAAGAACATGAAGAACACCCTGACCAGGAACCAGAGCTTCCTGCCCACGTGGAAAATGGGGAACACCCGGGCTAGGTACTAAAGCCTCCTGCCCACGGGAACATAGGGAACATCCGGGCAAGGGACCAGGGTCTCTTGCCCACGGGGAACATGAGGAACACCCGGGCCAGGGACCAGGGTCTCTTGCCCACGGGTAACATGAGGAACACCCCGGCCAGGGACCAGGGTCTCTCGCCCACGGGGAACATGAGGAACACCCGGGCCAGGGACTAGAGCTTCTTGCTCTGGGGGAACATCAAAAGTAGTCAGAGCAGGACCAAAGCCTCCTGTTCCAAGGGAACATGAGGAATACCAGAGCCAGGGACCAGAGCTTCCTCCACACGAGGAACACGAGGAACATTCGTGCCAGGGACTAGAGTCTTCTGCCCACAGAGAAGATTAGGAACATCCGAGACAGGGACCAGAATGTCCTGGTCCATGGGATCATGAGGTTCACGCGGGCCAGAGACCAGAGCCTCCTGCCCAGGGGGAACACGAGGAACACCCGGGCAAGAGACTGGAGCCTTTTGCCTACAGGGAACACGAGGAACACCCGTGCCAGGGACCAGAGCCCTCTGCTCACGAGATCACAAGGAACACCCGGGCCGGGGGACCAGAGCTACCTGTCCACGTGGAACATGAGGAACATTCAGGCTAGGGAATAGAGTCTTCTGGCCCAAGGAACTTTAAGAACACCTAGGCCAGAGAATAGAGCCTCTTACCTATGGGAAACATGGGGAACACCTGACCCAGGGACCAGTGCCTCCTGCCCACTTAGAACACAAGAAACGCCCTGGACAGGGACTAGAATCTCTTGTCCACGGGGAACACGAGGAACACCCTACCCAGGGACTAGAGCCACTTGCCCGCGGGAAACATGAACACCCAAGACAGGGAACAGAGCCTTCTGCCAAGAGGGTACACGAGGAATACCATGGCCAGGGACTAGAGCCTCTTGCCCACTGGTAACATGAGGAACATCTTGGCTAGGGACCTGAGCCTCCTGGTCCATAGGAACATGAGTAATACCCGGCCAGGGATAATAGACGTCTGCCCACGGGGAACTTGGGGAACACCGGGGCCATGGGCTAGAGCCTCTTGCCCATAGGGCACATGAGGAACACTCAGACCAGGGACCAGAGTTTCCCGCCCCTGGGGAACTTGAGGAACACCCGGGCAGGGTTAAAGTCTCTTGCCCACAGGGAACATGAGGAACAACCGGGCCAGGGACCAGAGCCGCCTAGTTTATGGGAACATGAGCAATACATGGGCAAAGGACCAAAGCCTCTTGCCCACAGGGGACACAACACCAGGCCTCGGTAACGGAGCATCTTGCCCGCGGGGAGCTTGGGACGCACCTGGGCAAGGGTCAGAGCCTCTCGACCATGTGGATCACGAGGAACACCTGGGCCAGGGACCAATACCTCCTGTCCACGGGGAACTTGAGGAACACCCGAGCAGGGGTTAGAACCTCTTGCCCATGAGAACACGATGAACACCCTGCCTAGGGACCAGAACCTCCTGCCCACAGGAAACATGGGGAACATCCGGATTATGGACCAAAGTCTCTTGCCCAATGGGAACTTGGGGAACACCCGAGCCAGTGACCAGAGCTTCCTACTCACAGGGAATATGAGGAACACCTGGGCCAGGTACCAGAGCCATCTGCCCATGGGGATATTGAGGATCACCCGGACAGGTGTTAGTGTCTCTTGCCCACGAGGAAGATGAAGGACATCCGGCGCCTGGGACCAGAACCTCCTGGTGTATGGGAACACGAGGAACACCCGGACAAATGACCAGAGTTTCTTGCCCGAGGGGAAAATGAGGAACACCCTAGCCAGGGGCCACAGGTTCCTGGCCCATGGGACTATGAGGAATACCTGGGCCAGGGACCAGAGCTTTCTGTCCCCGGGGGAACATGAGGAACACCAGGGCTAGGGACCAAAGCTTCCTGCCCACGGGGAACATGAGGAACACTTGGGCCAGAGATTACAGTCCCCTGCCCGAGGGAGACGTGAGGAGCACCCCGACCAGGGACCACAGCTCCCTGGTCCATAGGAACATGAGGAATACCCGGCCAGGGACCAGAGCCACCTGGCCACGGGGAACTTGAGGAAAACCCAGGTGTGGAGCTAGAGCTTCTTAACCACAGGGAACATGAGGAACACCCAGGCCAGGGACTAGAGGATCCTGCCTATAAGGAGCAAGAGGAACACCCGGGCCAGGGACCAGAGCTTCCTGGTCCATGAGAACATGAGGAAAACCCGGCCAGGGACCAGAGCCTCCTGCCCACGGTGAACACGAGGAACACCCACCTGGGAACCAGAGCTTGCCCATGGGGTACTTGGGAAACACCCAGGCAGGGGTTAGAGCCTCTTGCCCATTGGGAACACGAGAAAAACCCGGGCCACGGGACCAAAATCTCTTGCCCATGGAGAACTGAAGGAACAACCTAGCCAGGGACTAGAGCTTCCTGTACAAGGGGAACATGAGGAACACCCGGGCCAGGGACTAGAGCTTCCTGTACAAGGGGAACATGAGGAACACCCGGGCCAGGGACTGGATTCTGTTGTCCAGGGGAAACATGAGGAACATCCTGGCTAGGGACCGGAACGTCCTCCCCAGAGCGAACATGGGGATCATCCGGGCTAGGAACCAAAGCTTCCTGCCCACACAGGGAACACAAGGAACACCCGGGCAAGAGACCAGAGCTTCCTACCTACGGGGAAGTTGAGGAACACACGGACCAGTGACCAGGATCACTTGCCAACTGGGAACACAGGGAACACCCAGACTAGGGACCAGAGTTTCCTGCCCATGGCAACATGCGAACCATCTGGGTCAGGGACAAAAGTATCTTGCCCACGGGGAACGTGGGGAACACCCGGTCCAGGGAGCAGAGTATTCTGCCCACGAGGAACATTGGGAACACCCGGTCCAGGGAGCAGAGCCTCCTGACCATGGGGAACTTGGGGAACACTCGGGAAGGTGACCAAAACCTCCTGTCCATGGGAACATGAAGAACACTCTAGCAAGGGACGAGAGTTACCTGCACAAGAGGAACATGGGGAACACCCGGGCCAGAGACTACAGTCCCCTGACCAAAGGGAACATGAGGAAAACCTGGGCCAGGGACCAGAACCTCCTGCCCAAGGGGAACACGAGGAACACCCTGGCCAGGGACCAGAGTTTCCTGGCCACAGGGGACATAGGGAACGCCTGGGCCAGGAACCAGAGCCACCTGCACTTGGAAACATTGGGAATACCTGGGCAGGGAGCAGGGTCTCTTGCCCACTGGAAACACGAAGAACACCCTGGCAAGAGACGTGAGCCTCCTGCCCACGGACGGGAACATGAGGAACACCTGCGCCAGGTACCAGAGCGTCCTGCTCATGGGGAACATGAGGAACACCCAGCCCGGGCCAGGTACCAGAGCGTCCTGCTCATGGGGAACATGAGGAACACCCAGCCCGGGCCAGGCCAGGGACCAGAGCCTCACTCTGAAATTAAACGTTTTTTTTCCTCCAGTGCTTCAAGCTGTGTAGAGGACGGCCCGAGTTGGCAGTAGGAAAGAAACTTAAATTGAATTCGCATAAGTCAGACTCACGTCACAAGCACTTGGCAGAGACCAGTTCTTGCTGGTCATAGCCAGCTACGGCTGCTGCTGCTGCTGCTGAGGATGGTGGTAGTGGTGGTGGTGGCGCTGCTGAGGGTGGTGGTAGTGGTGTTGGTGTTGGTGCTGCTGCTGATGGTGGTGGTAGTGGTGGTGGTGCTGCTCAGGGTGGTGGTAGTGGTGGTGATGGTGGTGCTGATGGTGGTGGTAGTGGTGGCGCTGCTGCTGCTGATGGTGGTGGTAGTGGTGGTGGTGCTGCTGAGGGTGGTGGTAGTGGTGGTGATGGTGGTGCTGATGGTGGTGGTAGTGGTGGTGATGGTGGTGCTGAGGGTGGTGGTAGTGGTGGTGATGGTGGTGCTGATGGTGGTGATGGTGGTGGTGATGGTGGTGGTGATGGTGGTGGTAGTGGTGGTGATGGTGGTGCTGAGGGTGGTGGTAGTGGTGGTGATGGTGGTGCTGAGGGTGGTGGTAGTGGTGGTGATGGTGGTGGTGATGGTGGTGGTAGTGGTGCTGATGGTGGTAGTGGTGGTAGTGGTGGTAGTGGTGGTGCTGCTGCTGATGTCCTTCAGTACTCAACCACCTCCTCCCCCAAACCCACTCATTCCTAAACCTTCATCAACTCCGTTTATTATTTCTCTCAGCAACTTATCTGTCATGACACCCTGGTCATGACGCTCTGATCATAACACCCTGGTCATAACACCCTGTTCATGATACCCTGGTCATGACACCTGGTCATCACACCCTGATCATGACATTTTGGTCATGACACCTGCTCATGATACCTAGGTCATGACACCCTGGTCATGACACCTGGTCATGATACCCTGGTCATGACACCTGGTCATGACATTCTGGTCATGATACCCTGGTCGTGATATCCTGGTCATGACACGTGGTATTGACACCCTGGTCATGACACCCTAGTCATGATACCCTGGTCATGACACCTGGTCATGACACCTGATCATGACACCCCGGTCAAGACACCCTGGTCACGATGCATTGGTCATGACACCTGGTCATGACACCCTGGTCATGACACCTGGTCATGACACCCTGGTCATGATACCCTGGTCATGACACCTGGTCATGGCACCTGGTCATGACATCCTGGTCATGACACCTGGTCATGACACCTGGTCATGACACGCTAGTCATGATACCCTACGTCATGACACCTGATGATGACACCCTGGTCATGGCATCCTGGTTATGCCACCTGGTCATGACATCCTGGTCATGACACTCTGGTCATGACACTGACAGCACGTCAACCCCGGTATACCACATCGATCCAATTCACTCTATTCCTTGCCCTCCTTTCACCCTCCTGCATGTTCAGGCCCCGATCACACAAAATCTTTTTCACTCCATCTTTCCACCTCCAATTTGGTCTCCCACTTCTCGTTCCCTCCACCTCCGACACATATATCCTCTTGGTCAATCTTTCCTCACTCATTCTCTCCATGTGCCCAAACCATTTCAAAACACCCTCTTCTGCTCTCTCAACCACGCTCTTTTTATTTCCACACATCTCTCTTACCCTTACGTTACTTACTCGATCAAACCACCTCACACCACACATTGTCCTCAAACATCTCATTTCGAGCACATCCATCCTCATGCGCACAACTCTATCCATAGCCCACGCCTCGCAACCATACAACATTGTTGGAACCACTATTCCTTCAAACATACCCATTTTTGCTTTCCGAGATAATGTTCTCGACTTTCACACATTCTTCAAAGCTCCCAGAATTTTCGCCCCCTCCCCCACCCTATGATCCACTTCCGCTTCCATGGTTCCATCCGCTGCCAGATCCACTCCCAGATATCTAAAACACTTCACTTCCTCCAGTTTTTCTCCATTCAAACTCACCTCCCAATTGACTTGACCCTCAACCCTACTGTACCTAATAACCTTGCTCTTATTCACATTTACTCTTAACTTTCTTCTTTCACACACTTTGCCAAATTCAGTCACCAGCTTCTGCAGTTTCTCACATGAATCAGCCACCAGCGCTGTATCATCAGCGAACAACAACTGACTCACTTCCCAAGCTCTCTCATCCACAACAGACTTCATACTTGCCCCTCTTTCCAAAACTCTTGCATTTACCTCCCTAACAACCCCATCCATAAACAAATTAAACAACCATGGAGACATCACACACCCCTGCCGCAAACCTACATTCACTGAGAACCAATCACTTTCCTCTCTTCCTACACGTACACATGCCTTACATCCTCGATAAAAACTTTTCACTGCTTCTAACAACTTTCCTCCCACACCATATATTCTTAATACCTTCCACAGAGCATCTCTATCAACTCTATCATATGCCTTCTCCAGATCCATAAATGCTACATACAAATCCATTTGCTTTTCTAAGTATTTCTCACATACATTCTTCAAAGCAAACACCTGATCCACACATCCTCTACCACTTCTGAAACCACACTGCTCTTCCCCAATCTGATGCTATGTACATGCCTTCACCCTCTCAATCAATACCCTCACATATAATTTACCAGGAATACTCAACAAACTTATACCTCTGTAATTTGAGCACTCACTCTTATCCCCTTTGCCTTTGTACAATGGCACTATGCACGCATTCCGCCAATCCTCAGGCACCTCACCATGAGTCATACATACATTAAATAACCTTACCAACCAGTCAACAATACAGTCACCCCCTTTTTTTAATAAATTCCACTGCAATACCATCCAAACCTGCTGCCTTGCCGGCTTTCATCTTCCGCAAAGCTTTTACTACCTCTTCTCTGTTTACCAAATCATTTTCCCTAACCCTCTCACTTTGCACACCACCTCGACCAAAACACCCTATATCTGCCACTCTATCATCAAACACATTCAACAAACCTTCAAAATACTCATTCCATCTCCTTCTCACATCACCACTACTTGTTATCACCTCCCCATTTGCGCCCTTCACTGAAGTTCCCATTTCCTCCCTTGTCTTACGCACTTTATTTACCTCCTTCCAGAACATCTTTTTATTCTCCCTAAAATTTAATGATACTCTCTCACCCCAACTCTCATTTGCCCTTTTTTTTCACCTCTTGCACCTTTCTCTTGACCTCCTGTCTCTTTCTTTTATACATCTCCCACTCAATTGCATTTTTTCCCTGCAAAAATCGTCCAAATGCCTCTCTCTTCTCTTTCACTAATACTCTTACTTCTTCATCCCACCACTCACTACCCTTTCTAACCAACCCACCTCCCACTCTTCTCATGCCACAAGCATCTTTTGCGCAATCCATCACTGATTCCCTAAATACATCCCATTCCTCCCCCACTCCCCTTACTTCCATTGTTCTCACCTTTTTCCATTCTGTACTCAGTCTCTCCTGGTACTTCCTCACACAGGTCTCCTTCCCAAGTTCACTTACTCTCACCACCCTCTTCACCCCAACATTCACTCTTCTTTTCTGAAAACCCATACAAATCTTCACCTTAGCCTCCACAAGATAATGATCAGACATCCCTCCAGTTGCACCTCTCAGCACATTAACATCCAAAAGTCTCTCTTTCGCACGCCTGTCAATTAACACGTAATCCAATAACGCTCTCTGGCCATCTCTCCTACTTACATAAGTATACTTATGTATATCTCGCTTTTTAAACCAGGTATTCCCAATCATCAGTCCTTTTTCAGCACATAAATCTACAAGCTCTTCACCATTTTCATTTACAACACTGAACACCCCATGTATACCAATTATTCTCTCAACTGCCACATTACTCACCTTTGCATTCAAATCACCCATCACTATAACGCGGTCTCGTGCATCAAACCACTAACACACTCATTCAGCTGCTCCCAAAACACTTGCCTCTCATGATCTTTCTTCTCATGCCCAGGTGCATATGCACCAATAATCACCCACCTCTCTCCATCAACTTTCAGTTTTACCCATATTAATCGAGAATTTATTTTCTTACATTCTATCACATACTCCCACAACTCCTGTTTCAGGAGTATTGCTACTCCTTCCCTTGCTCTTGTCCTCTCACTAACCCCTGACTTTACTCCCCAGACATTCCCAAACCACTCTTCCCCTTTACCCTTGAGCTTCGTTTCACTCAGAGCCAAAACATCCAGGTTCCTTTCCTCAAACATACTACCTATCTCTCCTTTTTTCACATCTTGGTTACATCCACACACATTTAGGCACCCCACTCTGAGCCTTCGAGGAGGATGAGCACTCCCCGC
Source organism: Panulirus ornatus (assembly GCF_036320965.1). Lineage (NCBI taxonomy): Eukaryota > Metazoa > Arthropoda > Malacostraca > Decapoda > Palinuridae > Panulirus > Panulirus ornatus. Next base: position 17,583,794 of record NC_092238.1, read on the forward strand.
GTGACTCCTTCTTCTGTTTCCCATTTTAGAAAGTTAATACAAGGAGGGGAGGATTTCTGGCCCCCCGCTCCGGTCCCCTCTAGTCGCTTTCTACGACACGCGAGGAATACGTGGGAAGTATTCTTTCACCCCTATTCCCATGGATAATATACATATATATATATACATATACACATACACACACATACACATACATACGCTCATATACACACACACACACACATACATATATATACATATGAAAAATGTGAGAAACAATTTAGAAAACTGAAACTTCTGGCTTGAAATGAATGAAAAAATGAATGTCACATAATGGTTCAACCTCTGGCTATGGAAAAAGGAAATGTATAATTTATTTACACAAACGTCAATAGCAGTTCTCATCAATTTAACCACTGTATCAATAAGCTTCAATGTCTAAGCTACATTTTTCTCCAATTTCACTATTTTCTTGTCAAAACACCATATATGAAAACTATCACTCCAGTAACACAACTATAAACATTTACTTCCTCTTTAAAAAAAGTTCTGGGGAAGTCTGTCTCGATACACTGCGGGAAACTCTACCACCTGGCGAGGTTTGTGTTGCAATGGTTCCCGATTCACAAACGTATTAGCATCACTGGTGGGCCAAGGTAGTTCCGTTTGCGAAGAGGCGCTTATATATATATATATATATATATATATATATATATATATATATATATATATATATATATATATATATATATATATATATATATATATATATATATATATATTATCCCTGGGGATAGGGGAAAAAGAATACTTCCCACGTATTTCCTGCGTGTCGTAGAAGGCGACTAAAAGGGAAGGGAGCGGGGGGCTGGAAATCCTCCCCTCTTGTTTTTTTTTTTTTAATTTTCCAAAAGAAGGAACAGAGAAGGAGGCCAGGTGAGGATATTCCTTCAAAAGACCAGTCCTCTGTTCTTAACACTACCTCGCTATCACGGGAAATGGCGAATAGTATGAAAATATATATATATATATATATATATATATATATATATATATATATATATATATATATATATATATATATATATATATATATATATATATATATATATATATATATATTCATACATTCATACATATATACACACATGTATACCTACCGAGAGTGAAATATTACCCAGCACTGGACATGGATGTATGATGATAGTATAGCAGTACGGGCAATAGTGTTCCTCTTGCCTGCAGATCACATGAAATATAAAATCGTTTATTGGTCGTCAGGGGAAATTGCGTTAGCCTTTGGTGAAGAAGCTGTTTCTCTGTATAGAGAATGGGATCACATTGTCTGGATAATAGCATTAGACCTGCCTTGTGAAAGGCATGAGAGGAAGGAAAGTGTACCGTATTGCATACAACGACATCAAAGTTTTGAAAATATATCTTTATAGTTCGTGAGGACACAAATATTGCGATGATGTCATACAGTTACTGATGTGTTTACATTATAGGTATACATCCTCCTAAGATGGTCAGGAAGTCTTTTCTTTTTTACAGTCGACGGAAGTCTTGGCAGACAAGAACAGCAGAACCCCGAACCTGAGGCAACGTTACCCCAGCAGGGAACTGGATTCGTGAGATCGTCTCTACAAAAGGTGAACCAGAGAGCTGTTCAGATGGTTCCTTGATCCCAGGAACTGTACGTCGGTGATGCGTGCTTCGTGGACGCTGAGGACTAAATAACCGAGCTAAGAGACTATGTTGCATAGTATAACAGCGTTATCACTTCCTGAATGTTGGATGGTGATGGTCGCTTCTCGCATGGTAATGCCACTATCCGTATGACCCGTTGCATATCGCAGGTAAAGCCACCTACAGGGTGGTCATTAAGTCAGGTCCCACGGAGGCAGGTGTCTGGCCGCAGAAGGGGTGATGGTGGCCGTGGATTATCGCCGTGAGGATACCCCGAGACGGATCGACAGAAAACTGGAATGTACAGAAGGTAGTGAGGGATTTGTACTGCATTTACCAGCTTAGAATCTAAGCGGCATGAGATCACTAGAGGAACAAATGCTACCTGCTTCAGAAGCAATATAAACCAGTTTATAGTAGAGAAAAAAAAAGAAATAGAGTTATAGAGGAACGGCATTTTGCTGAAAGGCAGCCGGAAGTCCCGCTAAGAATGAAGTGCCTGAGGCTGCAGTTGACAGTCAACATCACTCGATCACTTTGGTAAATAAGAACTGGTTAGCATACAGTCCTGTGGTGAGTGATGCTGTGAGCACGATGGTGCTGTGCTGACCATCCCGTGGCTAGAGCTACTCGTAACCCAGACTGTGATGAGGGCCCGTAGTCCGTGCTGTGATGTCATGAAGGTGATGAGGGCCCGTAGTTCAAGCTGTCATGAAGGCGATGAGGGCCCGTAGTTCACGCTGTCATGAAGGCGATGAGGGCCCGTAGTTCACGCTGTCATGAAGGCGATGAGGGCCCGTAGTTCACGCTGTCATGAAGGTGATGAGGGCCCGTAGTTCACGCTGTCATGAAGGTGATGAGGGCCCGTAGTTCACGCTGTCATGAAGGCGATGAGGGCCCGTAGTTCACGCTGTCATGAAGGTGATGAGGGCCCGTAGTTCACGCTGTCATGAAGGTGATGAGGGCCTGTATTCCGAGCCTTGATAAAGATGATGAGGGCCTGTATTCCGAGCCTTGATAAAGATGATGAGGGCCTGTATTCCGGGTCCTGTTGAAGGCCCGTAGATCGAGCCTTGATAACGTTGATGAGAACCAGTAACAAGGCTTGCGGTGATGGTGTTGAGGGCCCGTGGCCTCAGCTGTGATGAGAGTGTAAGGGCCCGTTGACCGGGCTGCGATGAAAGTGCTGAGGGCCGAATTCCGGGAATTTTTGAAGTTTTTGAGGACTCGTAGACGTGTTTAAGGTGACGGTATTGGGGGCCCATGACCAGAGCTGTGGTGAAGGGGTTGACGCCCCGTAACTGCGGTCAAAGTAACGGACCTGATGGCCCGTAACCTGGGTTGTGATGACGGTGATGAGGGACCCGTGGCTCGGGCCGTGGCTACAATATTGAGGTCCGTAGCCACAGTTGTGGTAACGTTGTTGAGGGCCCGAAGTCCGGGTTGTGGTACCGGTACTGAGGGTCCGTGCCACAAACTGTGATAACGAAGTTGTGATGACCGGGTTGTGAGCCCAAAGCTCGGGCTATGTTGACGGTGTTTAGAGGCCATAACCTGGGCTATGATGAAGGAGTTGAAGGACCCTAGCCTGGATTGTGGCGACTGGGTTAAGGGCCCGTAGGCAGGGCTGTGGAATGATGTTGAGGGTCCGTAACCTGGGCTGTGGTGACGGTGTTGAGGACCCCTAACCCAGACTGTAATGATGGAGGTGAGAGCCTTTAGCTAGGGCTGTGGTTAAAGTGTTCAGAAAACGAAGCTAGGGTTGTGGTGACGGTGTTGAGAGTCCGTAACTCACGCTGTGGTGACGGGGTCTAGGGCCCGTAGCCCAGGCTGTCACAATGATGTAGAAGACCCGTAATCAGGGCTGGAAGGGTTGAGGGTCTGTGGTTCGGGTTGTAGTGAGGGAGTTGGGAGCTCAAAGTCAGAGCTTTGATTGTGGAGATGAGGGCCTGTGGTCCGGCCTATGGTGACGGTCACGGTTCCGTGGCCCTGGCTGTGGTGACGGAGCTGAAGGTCCTCCTCAGCCAGGGATAAGGCGACAGTTGTTTAGAGCCGTAGCTAAATTCGTGGTGACGGGGTTGAGGAACCGTGGCCCGGGTTGTGGTGATGGGGTTCAGGACCTCTAACCAGGGCTATGGTGACGGTGTTGAGGGCCTGTAACCCGGGCTGTAGTGAAGGTGTTGAGGAATCGTAACCCAGGCTGAGGTATCGGTGTTGAGGGCCTGTAGCCCGGGCTGTAGTGGCGGGGATGAGAGCTCGTAGCCCGGGCTCTATGATGATGGTATCATGGGCCTATAGTAAGGGCAGTAATGATGAGGTTGAGAGCCTATAGTCCTGTCTTTGTTTGGGGTCCGTGACAGGGTAAGGGTCCGTTGTCTGGGATGAGCTTACGGTGTTGAGGGCCTGTAGCCAGGCTGTGGTGACAGCGAAGAGGGCCAGTAAACGGGGCCGTGGGGCTGGTGTTGAGGGTTTGTAGTCTGGGCTGAGGGATGGTGTCGGGGATCCGTGCAGCTGTGTGGAGACGGAGCTGAGGGCCAGTGAGGACTACTCGACGGGGATGAGGGCCCGTAGCCAGGGTAGTGCCGGGGCTGAGCCCGTAAGAAATGGTATAGTGACAGGATTGAAAGCCCCCACACTGTGGACAGTGATGAGGGCCATGGCCAGGTCAGTGGCGACAGTTTTGAGGGCCCGTAGCCAGAGCTGTGATGACGGTCCTTAGGGCCCATAACCCGAGTTGTAGTGACGGTGTTGAGGGCCCATGATCTAGGTTGAAATGACGGAGTTGAGGGAGTTGAGGCCCATAACTGAGCTATGGTGATGGGGTTAAAAGCCAGTAGCCAAGCCTGTGTGGACGAGGTTGAGAGCCCGACACCAGGGCTGTGGATATGGTGTTTAGGACCACTAGGCTGGGCTGTGGTTACAGGGTTGAAGGCTCATAATCTAGGCTGGGGTTGGTGTCGAGGGCCTGTAACCAGCTCTGTGGTGACGGTCATGAGGACCCAGTGCCAGGGCTGAGGTGAAGGTGTCCAGAGCCCGTGGTCCGGGCTGTTGTGACACCGTGGTAAGGGCTGTTGTGACACCGTGGTAAGGGCTGTGGTTATTGTGTTGTATTCAGGGTGAGGGTCTGTTGTCCGGGATGTAGTTAGGATCTTGAGGGAATGAAGTTAGGCTGTGGGAACTGTGATGAGGGCCAGTATCCAGGACTGTGGTAAAAGTGTTGAGGGCCCGTGGTCCAGGTTATGGTGACGGTGTTGAGGGCCTCCAGGTTGTGGTGACGAGGTCGAAAGCCTGTAGCCAAGGTTGTAGTGAAGGGGTTGAGGGTCCGTGGTCTGGGCTTTGGTGACGGAGTTGACGGGCGTAGCACGGATTGTGGTGATAGGGTTGAGGGCCCGTAACCAAATCACGAGTTGAGGGCCCGTAGTCCTGGCTGTGTTGACGGTGTTGAGGACCCGTAACCGCGGCAGTGGCGGCGGGAGCGCGAGCCAGGCGCCAGGATTGTGGAGACAGTGTTGAGGACCCGTTGCTAGGCTGAAGTGACAATGTTAATCCCTTGAAGCCAAAGCTGTGGTTATAGGGTTAGGGGCCTGTATCCCAGCCTGTGTTGGTGTTGTTAGGACCCGTAGCCAAGGCTGTGGTGACAGGGTTGTGGGCTCTTATCCCAGGCTGTGGTAACGGAGTTAAGAGCCCGTAGCTCGAGTTATGGTAACGGGGTTGAAGGTCCATAGGTTGGATTGTGTTGACGGTGTTGATGGTCAGTACCCAGGGCTGTGTTGACGGTATTGATGGTCAGTACCCAGGGCTGTGTTGACGGTATTGATGGTCAGTACCCAGGGCTGTGTTGACGGTATTGATGGTCAGTACCCAGGGCTGTGTTGACGGTATTGATGGTCAGTACCCAGGGCTGTGTTGACGGTATTGATGGTCAGTACCCAGGGCTGTGTTGACGGTGTTGATGGTCAGTAGCCAGGGCTGTGTTGACGGTGTTGATGGTCCGTAGCCAGGGCTGTGTTGACGGTGTTGATGGTCCGTGCCCAGGGCTGTGTTGACGGTGTTGATGGTCCGTGGCCAGGGCTGTGTTGACGGTGTTGATGGTCAGTACCCAGGGCTGTGTTGACGGTATTGATGGTCAGTACCTAGGGCTGTGTTGACGGTATTGATGGTCAGTACCTAGGGCTGTGTTGACGGTGTTGATGGTCCGTGACCAGGGCTGTGTTGATGGTGTTGATGGTCCGTGGCCAGGGCTGTGTTGACGGTGTTGATGGTCAGTAGCCAGGGCTGTGTTGACGGTGTTGATGGTCAGTACCCAGGGCTGTGTTGACGGTGTTGATGGTCAGTAGCCAGGGCTGTGTTGACGGTGTTGATGGTCCGTAGCCAGGGCTGTGTTGACGGTGTTGATGGTCCGTGCCCAGGGCTGTGTTGACGGTGTTGATGGTCCGTGGCCAGGGCTGTGTTGACGGTGTTGATGGTCCGTACCCAGGGCTGTGTTGATGGTGTTGATGGTCCGTAGCCAGGGCTGTGTTGACGGTGTTGATGGTCCGTAGCCAGGGCTGTGTTGACGGTAGTGAGAGCCTATAAACAAGGCCGCGGTGAAGGTGCTGAGGGCCCACAACGCGAGCTGTGGTGACGGTGTTTAGGGCCCGTAGCCTGTGTTTAGGGTGGCTGTGTTTAGGGCCTGCAACCTACACTATCGTGGCAGGGTTGAGGGCCCATAGCCTGGTGTTAAGGACCCATAGCCAGAGATGTGATGATAGGTTTAAGGGCCTTGTAGCCCCGGGATGTGGTTACGGTGTCGAGGGCCCGTAGCAGGGCTGTGATGGCGGGGTTGAAGGCCAGAAGGTAGAACTGTGGTTATGGGGTTCAACGCTCGTAACCCGGGCTGTATTAAGGGTTTGAGGGCCCGTAGCCTAGGCTGATGTAATGGTAATGAGAACCCGCAGCCAGGGCTGCGGTACTGGTGCCGAGGGTTCGGGGCAAGGGTTGTGATGACGGAGTTTAGACCTCATAGCTCGGGCTGTGGTAAGGGTTATCAAGGCTCGTAGCCAGAGGTGTGGTGACGGGATTGAGAGGTTGAAGCCCAGGATATGGTTACGGTATTGTCAGGCTGTGGTGACAATGGTGAGGCATGTTGCAAGGGCTGTAGGGACGGTGTTGAGAACCAATAGCCAAGCTGTAGTGACGGTAATGAGGGCCGGTGATCCGGGCTGTGGTGACGGGGTTGGTGGTCCGTTACCAGGTTATAGTGATGGGGTTGAGGCTCCGTATCCCAGGGTGTGGTGACAAGGTTAAGGGCTCGACTTTCTTGCTGCAGTACCGGGGTTGTAGGCCCCTAACCAGGGGTGTGGTTATGGGTTGTCGTCCTGTAGCTCGGACTGTGGTCTAGGTTGAAGATCCATAGGCCGGGTTGTTTTGACGATGGTGAGTGCCCGTAGCCCGGGCTGTGGTGAGGGTAGTCAGTGCCCGTAGCCCGGGTTGTGGTGAGGGTAGTCAGTGCCCGTAGCCCGGGTTGTGGTGAGGGTAGTCAGTGCCCGTAGCCCGGGCTGTGGTGAGGGTAGTCAGTGCCCGTAGCCCGGGCTGTGGTGAGGGTAGTCAGTACCAGTAGCCTGGGTTTTGATGGTGTTGAGCACCCGTACTCGGTTGTAGTGAAGGAGTTTAGGGATCATTGTAATGGCTGTGATGAAGGAATTAAGAGCCTTGTAGCCATTACGGTGTTTAGGGCCCTTAGCCCGAGCCCTGTTGTCGAGGCTGGGGCCAGTACCCGGGGCTGTGGTTGAGGGGTTGAAGGCCCGTTGTCTAGGTTTCGATGATGGTAGGTTGGGCTGAGGTGACTAAAACGAGGGCTCGTAACCTGGACCGTGGTGACCGTGTTAAGAGCTCTGAGTAATTGCTCTGATGATGGGGGTTAAGGAGCTTGTAACCAGAGCTGTGGTGACGGTGTTAGGGGCCTGTTATCAGAATTGTGGTGACGGTGTTAGAGCCTTGTAGCCAGAGTTGTGGTGACGGTGTTAGTGCCTTGTAGCCAGAACTGAGGTGACGGTCTTAGGGACTTGTAGCCAGAGTTGTGGTGACGGTGTTAGGGGCTTGTAGCCAGAGATGAGGCGACGGTGTTAGGTTTCTGTAACCAGAGCTGTGGTGAAGGTGTTGGGGTCTGTAACTAGAGTTGTGGTGACGGTGTTTGGGGCCTGTAGCCAGAGCTGTGTTGGCGATGTTAGGGGCCTTTAGCCAGAGCTGAGGTGACGGTGTTAGGTGTCTGTAACCAGAGCTGTGGTAAAGGTGTTGGGGTCTATAACTAGAGCTGTGGTGGCGGTGTTTGGGGCCTGTAGCCAGAGCTGTGTTGGCGATGTTGGGGGCCTGTAGCCAGAGCTGTGGTGACGTTGTTTGGGGTCTGTTACCAGAGCTGTTGTTACGGATAATATAGGGTTGTGGTTTAGGTGATGAGGGCCAGGTATCCAGGGCTGTGGTGAAGATATTGAGGGACCGTAGCCCGGGCTGTGGTTACGGAGATGAGGACACGTGGCGCTGGCTGTGGTTAAGGGGTTGAAGGCCCTTATCCCGGGCTGTGATAATAGTGTTAAGGGCCCGTAGCTTGGACTGAAATATTAGTAGTGAAAGCCCGTAGACAGGGCTGTGGTGAGGGCATTGAGGGCCCGCATCTTAGGCTGTGTTGACAGTTTTAATGGCCCATAGTAAGGGCTGTGACAAAGGGGTTAAGAGTCCGTAGTCCTGGCTGTGGTTACGGTGTTCAGGACCTGTAGCCAAGGCTGTGGTGATGGGGTTCAGGGCCCGTAGTCCAGGATGTTGTTACAATGATGACAACCCGTAGTCAAGCTGTGGTGACAATAGTGAGGGCCCGTAACCAGAAGGACAGTGTTAGAGGCCTGTAACCAGGGATGTGATGACGACGTTGAGGGCCCATATCCAGGACTGTGGTGAGCGTATTGAGGGTCCGTAGTCCTTGCTGTGATTACGGGGTTGAGGGCCCGTAACCCGCATTGTGATGATGGGGTTGAGGGTCTAGCAGTGTTAGGGCCCGTAGCCAAGGCTGTGGTGACGGGGTTAAGGGCCCTGAACCAGTGTTGTGGTGAAGTATTCAGGGCCCGCAACCAGGGATATGGTTACAGTGTTAAAGGTCAGTAGCCCGGGCTGTGGCAACAGTGGCGAGAGCCAGTAGCCTGGCTGTGGTGACGGAGTTGAAGGCTTGTAGCCGAGATTGTAGTGAGGAGGTTGAGGGCCTGTAGCCCCGGGCGTTGTGACGAAATTAGGGAGAGGTCGCTCGTGCTGTGGTGACGGGGTTGAAGGCTCGTAGCCAGGGCTGAGGTTATGGGATGGTGGTTATGGGGATGAAGTTCGGTAGCCAGGGCTGTGTTGACGGTGTTGAGGGTCCGTAACCAGAGCTGTGGCGACGTTACTGAGAGCCGGTAGCCCGAGCTGTGGTGAAAGTGTTAAGGGTCCGTAGTAATGATCGTGATGACGGGGATAAGAACCTTTTAACCCGAGCTATGGTTACAACGTTGAGGGTACGTAGCCAGAGCTCTGGTGACGCGATTGAGAACAAGTAGTCGGGGCTGTGGTGGCGGTGTTCAGGTCCCATAACTAGGATTGTGATGACAGTGTTAAGGGCTCGTACCCAGGGTCGTGTTACTGGGATTCAGGGCCCGTAACCCTGGCTGTGGTGACGGTGTTGAGGGCCTGTAACACGGACTGTGGTGACGGTGTTGAGGACCGGAAACCTGGACTGCGGTAACGGTTCTGAGAACCCGTAACTCGGGCTGCGGTGTTCAAGGCCCTTATCCCGGGCTGTGGTGACGGTGTTGAGGTACCTTAGTTGAGGCTTTGTTGACGGTGTTCAGGGCCCAGAAAGCGAGCTGTGGTGATGGGGTTGAGGGCAGGTAGTTAATGTTAAGGGGGTTTAAATCCCGTAGCCCGAGCTGTGGTAACAATGGTAAGGGAGCATTGTTCGAATTGCGTTAACGGTGTTGAGGGCCCGTAACCAGGGCTGTGGTGACAAGGTTAAGGGCCAGTAGTGATGGGGTTGAGAACCCCTAACCCGGACTATAGTGATGGTGTTAAGAACCCGTAATCATGACTGTAGTGATGGGGTTGAGAGCCTGTAATCTAGACTGCAGTGATGGGCTGAGAACCCATAAGAAAGACTGTAGTGATGTGGTTGAGAATTTGTAACCTGGTCCTTGGTGACAGGGGTTGAGGGGCAATAGCTGGGGCTGTGGTGAAGGGCTTGAGGCCCCGTAGCCCGGGTCGTCGTATTTTGGGCTGTAGTGACGCGTTTGACAGATAGTAGCCTGGGCTGTGGTTTGTGGTTGAAGGTCTGTAGCCAGGGCTTTACTGACGACGGCCTGTAGCCAGGAACGTGTGATAGAGTTGAGGTCCGTAGCCTGTGTTGTGATAGTGAGGAGAGGGGAGCCCTGACCTGGGTCTATCTAACATCAGTGTTGGCCCGGGAGCAACTTATGATGCAGGAAATAACTTACTGTATCCCACAGTGGTGGGTACCATCAAGCTACATGATCATGCCAAGAGGAGAGAGAGAGAGAGAGAGAGAGAGAGAGAGAGAGAGAGAGAGAGAGAGAGAGAGAGAGAGAGAGAGAGGCGGGCGGACGGACGAACAAACACGAGTACGGAGGTCGGCAGGTTCGCCTAACTCTCAGTTTCGCTAGTTGGGCAGTTGCGGCTGACTCAGGCCAAGAGCAGCACGTGTGTGTGTGTCGCGCGGTCAGAACCGTCCCAACCTTCTCTCTCGCGGGATTTATCGAACTGGATCTACCTGTGTATGTCTACAGGAGGACGAGGCCGTGATCTTTGTCACAAGCTGGAGTTCTCTCGGGCAAGGTAAGTCACCACCATACTGTGTACAAACTCACAGCAACATGCTGGGCATCCGTGCCGTTCATCATGTGCGGTTAGGTCCAGTCCAGACGGGCATTTCCCAGTTGTTGGCTTGTATCTGGTGCCTCTTGTGCTTGTTGTCTGGTTAGAAAGGTGGTAAGTAAAGGTTCATAACACTGGTGCTGTTTACCTTTGCGAGGAAGTCTGAGTGCTACTAAGAGTTAACAGTGTTGAGTGTATGGCTTCCCAGAGTGAAGTATAATGTGTGGAGTGCCATACAGTAGGCCACATGGGGCAACACCAACTCGTGCAGGGGCCAGACATCACAGCAGCCATCATGAGAGCTGAAAGTGTTCTGCCTCTCGCTCAGCCCACTTCAAGGTTTACGAAACGCAAAATTAATTCTGAATTAGTTGACGTCCTGGAACAACTGACACTTTGAAAACCAAGTTTATATCATACTGAATATTACTAAACGCATAACCTTTTTATTAGACATCTGGATATTGCGAAGAAGCGGTTAAACGAAACGAGGACAGTGGCCTCTGTCTATAACAACCCTCAACACCATCACCTATTAATTGTAAAGCCACATTCTCCTTCTAAGACATATCTCAAGATAACTGCAGCAAATGGAACGTTAAGAATAAGATGATTTGAATGAGACTTAGTGGTTGTGGTGGGAAGGGTTGTAGTAACGGGGTCGTGGCTGCCTTACCTGTCAGCATGGTACCCCTATGGCGGGTGGAGCTCAGCTGGCTGCTGACGCTCACTGCAGAACTCTCACCACTTACTGCCTCACTCACTGCAGAACTCTCACCAATTACTGCCTCACTCACTGCAGGACTCTCACCACTTACTGCCTCACTCACTGCAGGACTCACACCACTTACTGCCTCACTCACTGCAGGATTCACACCACTTACTGCCTCACTCACTGCAGAACTCTCGACACTTACTGCCTCACTCACTGCAGGACTCTCACCACTTACTGCCTCACTCACTGCAGAACTCTCACCACTTACTGCCTCACTCACTGCAGGACTCTCACCACTTACTGCCTCACTCACTGCAGGACTCTCACCACTTACTGCCTCACTCACTACAGAACTCACACCACTTACTGCCTCACTCACTTCAGGACTCACACCACTTACTGCCTCACTCACTGCAGGACTCTCACCACTTACTGCCTCACTGACTACAGAACTCACACCACTTACTGCCTCACTCACTGCAGGACTCACACCACTTACTGCCTCACTCACTGCAGGACTCTCACCACTTACTGCCTCACTGACTACAGAACTCACACCACTTACTGCCTCACTCACTGCAGGACTCACACCACTTACTGCCTCATTCACTGCAAGACTCACACCACTTACTGCCTCACTCACTGCAGGACTCACACCACTTACTGCCTCACTCACTGCAGGACTCTCACCACTTACTGCCTCACTGACTACAGAACTCACACCACTTACTGCCTCACTCACTGCAGGACTCACACCACTTACTGCCTCACTCACTGCAGAACTCTCACCACTTACTGCCTCACTCACTGCAGGACTCTCACCACTTACTGTCTCACTCACTGCAGAACTCTCACCACTCACTGCCTCACTCACTGCAGGACTCTCACCACTTACTACCTCACTCACTGCAGAACTCACACCGCTTACTGCCTCACTCACTGCAAGACTCACACCACTTACTGCCTCACTCACTGCAGGACTCTAACCACTTACTGCCTCACTCACTGCAGGACTCTCACCACTTACTGCCTCACTCACTAGAGAACTCTCACCACTTACTGCCTCATTCACTGAAGGGTTCTCACCACTTACTGCCTCACTCCTGCAGGGCTCTCACCACTTACTGCCTCACTCACTGCAGGACTCTCACCACTTACTGCCTCACTCACTGCAAGACTCTCACCACTTACTGCCTCACTCACTGCAGGACTCTCAGCACTTACTGCCTCACTCACTGCAGGACTCTCACCACTTACTGCCTCATTCACTGCAGAACTCACACCACTTACTGCCTCACCCACTGCGGGACTCGCACCACTTACTGCCTCACTCACTGCAGGACTCTCACCACTTACTGCCTCACTCACTGCAGGACTCTCACCACTTACTACCTCACTCACTGCAGGACTCTCACCACTTACTGCCTCACCCACTGCAGGGCTCTCACCACTCACTGCCTCACTCACTGCAGGACTCTCACCACTTACTACCTCACTCACTGCAAGACTCTCACCACTTACTGCCTCACTCACTGTAGGACTCACTACTTACTGCCTCACTCACTGCAGGACTCTCACCAATTACTGCCTCACTCACTGCAGGACTCTCACCACTTACTGCCTCACTCACTGCAGGACTCTCACCACTTACTGCCTCACTCACTGCAGAACTCTCACCACTTACTGCCTCACTCACTGCAAGAATCTAACCACTTACTGCCTCACTTACTGCAGGACTCTCACCACTTACTTCCTCACTCACTGTAGGACTCACTACTTACTGCCTCACTCACTGCAGGACTCTCACCAATTACTGCCTCACTCACTGCAGGACTCTCACCACTTACTGCCTCACTCACTGCAGGACTCTCACCACTTACTGCCTCACTCACTGCAGGACTCTCACCACTTACTGCCTCACTCACTGCAGGACTCACACCACGTACTGCCTCACTCACTGCAGGACTCTCACCACTTACTGCCTCACTCACTGCAGGACTCTCACCACTTACTGCCTCACTCACAGGAGGACTCTCACCACTTACTGTCTTACTCAATGCATGACTCACCACTTACTGCCTCATTTACTGCAGGACTCTCACCACTTACTGCCTCACTCACTGCAGGACTCTAACCACTTACTGCCTCACTCACTGCAGGACTCTCACCACTTACTGCCTCACTCACTGCAGGACTCACACCACTTACTACCTCACTCACTGCAGGACTCTCACCACTTACTGCCTTACTCACTGCAGGACTCTTGCCACTTACTGCCTCACTCACTGCAGGACTCTCACCACTTATTGCCTTACTCACTGCAGGACTCTTGCCACTTACTGCCTCACTCACAGGAGGACTCTCACCACTTACTGCCTCACTCAGTGCATGACTCACCACTTACTGCCTCATTTACTGCAGGACTCTCACCACTAACTGCCTCACTCACTGCAGGACTCTAACCACTTACTGCCTCACTCACTGCAGGACTCTCACCACTTACTGCCTCACTCACTGCAGGACTCACACCACTTACTGCCTCACTCACTGCAGGACTCTAACCACTTACTGCCTCACTCACTGCAGGACTCTCACCACTTACTACCTCACTCACTGCAGGACTCTAACCACTTACTGCCTCACTCACTGCAGGACTCTTGCCACTTACTGCCTCACTCACTGCAGGACTCTTGCCACTTACTGGTTCTCGATGATCAAGTGCCCTGATTTCTCTTATCGGCCTCGTGAAGACTCACATGCACAGACACAGGCCATTCGTGTAAACAAACACCATGAGATAGATAGTCACTGGTGGTGCTGACGGTGTTACAGAGGACGATGGTGAGAGAGGCCGTATAATTCTACATGGTTAACATTCTTGAGATGCTGGTCTGGGCTCCTTGCTCCTGGTGGGGTGGGGTGCAAGGAAGGCGGTGTAATAGCTGTGGTGCAGGAATGCCAGCCTCTGGTATACGAAGCTTCCTCGTACCATCAGCAGGCTTCCCTCTCCACGAACCTTGGTTAAATGGGCTTCCATTATCGTTGGAAAGCAGTCTCCCTGCTAGCATCAGGGGTTTCCTTCTTCAGGAATGGTTCTCAATAGGCTTCCAGCAGCGCAAGATTTCATGGCCAACTCTTGGGCTAATGTGACCTGGATCAGTTCAGGTGAAGCTTGGTAATCATGATGCCAGTTGTTCAGGTGAAGTCTGGTAATCATGATGCCAGTTGTTCAGGTGAAGCCTGGTAATCATGATGCCAGTTGTTCAGGTGAAGCCTGGTAATCATGATGCCAGTTGTTCAGGTGAAGCCTGGTAATCATGATGCCAGTTGTTCAGGTGAAGCCTGGTAATCATGATGCCAGTTGTTCAGGTGAAGCCTGGTAATCATGATGCCAGTTGTTCAGGTGAAGCCTGGTAATCATGATGCCAGTTGTTCAGGTGAAGTCTGGTAATCATGATGCCAGTTGTTCAGGTGAAGCCTGGTAATCATGATGCCAGTTGTTCAGGTGAAGTCTGGTAATCATGATGCCAGTTGTTCAGGTGAAGCCTGGTAATCATGATGCCAGTTGTTCAGGTGAAGTCTGGTAATCATGATGCCAGTTGTTCAGGTGAAGCTTGGTAATCATGATGCCAGTTGTTCAGGTGAAGCTTGGTAATCATGATGCCAGTTGTTCAGGTGAAGTCTGGTAATCATGATGCCAGTTGTTCAGGTGAAGCCTGGTAATCATGATGCCAGTTGTTCAGGTGAAGCTTGGTAATCATGATGCCAGTTGTTCAGGTGAAGTCTGGTAATCATGATGCCAGTTGTTCAGGTGAAGCCTGGTAATCATGATGCCAGTTGTTCAGGTGAAGCCTGGTAATCATGATGCCAGTTGTTCAGGTGAAGCCTGGTAATCATGATGCCAGTTGTTCAGGTGAAGCCTGGTAATCATGATGCCAGTTGTTCAGGTGAAGCCTGGTAATCATGATGCCAGTTGTTCAGGTGAAGCCTGGTAATCATGATGCCAGTTGTTCAGGTGAAGCCTGGTAATCATGATGCCAGTTGTTCAGGTGAAGCCTGGTAATCATGATGCCAGTTTTCCATGGTGTTATTTTTACCAAGTTTTTGATGAATTATCTTTTCTTTTTCATCTGAAATCTTGGATGCGATTATCATCCTGTAACACATTTGGTTTTGTTCTCTGTAGATTATTTTATGATAGACTATCAGGAGTAACATTATCATCATGTTAGGATAATGTTAGACTATCAAGAGTGACATTATCATCATGTTAGGATAATGTTAGACCATCAAGAGTGACATTATCATATTAGGATAATGTTAGACCATTAGGAGTGACATATTCATTATGTTAGGATAACGTTAGACCATCAAGAGTGACATTATCATCATGTTAGGATAATGTTAGACCATCAAGAGTGACATTATCATCATGTTAGGATAATGTTAGACCATCAAGAGTGACATTATCATCATGTTAGGATAATGTTAGACCATTAAGAGTGACATTATCATCATGTTAGGATAATGTTAGACCATTAGGAGTGACATATTCATCATGTTAGGATAACGTTAGACCATCAAGAGTGACATTATCATCATGTTAGGATAATGTTAGACCATCATGAGTGACATTATCATCATGTTAGGATAATGTTAGACCATCAAGAGTGACATTATCATCATGTTAGGATAATGTTAGACCATCAAGAGTGACATTATCATCATGTTAGGATAATGTTAGACCATCATGAGTGACATTATCATCATGTTAGGATAATGTTAGACCATCATGAGTGACATTATCATCATGTTAGGATAATGTTAGACCATCATGAGTGACATTATCATCATGTTAGGATAACGTTAGACCATCAAGAGTGACATTATCATCATGTTAGGATAATGTTAGACCATCATGAGTGACATTATCATCATGTTAGGATAATGTTAGACCATCATGAGTGACATTATCATCATGTTAGGATAATGTTAGACCATCATGAGTGACATTATCATCATGTTAGGATAATGTTAGACTATCAAGAGTGACATTATCATCATGTTAGGATAATGTTAGACCATCAAGAGTGACATTATCATATTAGGATAATGTTAGACCATTAGGAGTGACATATTCATTATGTTAGGATAACGTTAGACCATCAAGAGTGACATTATCATCATGTTAGGATAATGTTAGACCATCAAGAGTGACATTATCATCATGTTAGGATAATGTTAGACCATCAAGAGTGACATTATCATCATGTTAGGATAATGTTAGACCATTAAGAGTGACATTATCATCATGTTAGGATAATGTTAGACCATTAGGAGTGACATATTCATCATGTTAGGATAACGTTAGACCATCAAGAGTGACATTATCATCATGTTATAACTATAACATGTTAGACCATCATGAGTGACATTATCATCATGTTAGGATAATGTTAGACCATCAAGAGTGACATTATCATCATGTTAGGATAATGTTAGACCATCAAGAGTGACATTATCATCATGTTAGGATAATGTTAGACCATCATGAGTGACATTATCATCATGTTAGGATAATGTTAGACCATCATGAGTGACATTATCATCATGTTAGGATAATGTTAGACCATCATGAGTGACATTATCATCATGTTAGGATAACGTTAGACCATCAAGAGTGACATTATCATCATGTTAGGATAATGTTAGACCATCATGAGTGACATTATCATCATGTTAGGATAATGTTAGACCATCATGAGTGACATTATCATCATGTTAGGATAATGTTAGACTATCAGGAGTGACATTATCATCATGTTAGGATAACGTTAGACCATTAGGAGTGACATATTCATCATGTTAGGATAACGTTAGACCATTAGGAGTGACATATTCATCATGTTACGGTAACAGATATCACATCATGATGCCTTTCTTACTCATGTTCACAAAAATAGTTTGAAAGTTATAGCTCCGTAGTACGATGGTATCATGCGCTGATCACGTGATCATACAATATCATACAATTATCACTGGATTAGCTGAACGTGTTATGCATTTCCATTTCCTGTGATGATTATGATAACTTGCACTGATCATAACTATAACGTGCACTGATCATAAGTACAACGTGCACTGATCATAACCATAACGTCCAATGATCATAACAATCACTTGCATTGATCATAACTACAACGTGCACTGATCATAAGTACAACGTGCACTGATCATAACCATAACGTCCAATGATCATAACAATCACTTGCATTGATCGTAACTATAACGTGCACTGATCATAAAATAACTTGCAGCGATCATAACAACAATGTGCACTGATCATAACAATAACTTGCAACGATCATAACTACAGCGTACACTGATCATAACTACAACTCACTGATCATAACAAAACTTGCACTGATCATAACTATAACGTGCACTGATCAATCATAACTATAACTTGCACTGATCATAACTATAACTTGCACTGATCATAATAAAACTTACACTGATCATAACTATAACGTGCACTGATCAATCATAACTATAACTTGCACTGATCACAACAAAACTTGCAATGATCATAACTATAACGTGCACTGATCAATCATAACTATAACTTGCACTGATCATAACAAAACTTACACTGATCATAACTATAGCATGCACTGATCATAATTATAACTTGCAATGATCATAACTATAACGTGCACTGATCATTACTATAACTTGCAATGATCACAAATATAACTTGCACTGATAATAACTATAACATGCACTGATCATAACTATAACTTGCAATGATCACAAATATAACTTGCACTGATAATAACTATAACATGCACTGATCATAACTATAACTTTCACTGATCATAACTATAACTTGCACTGATCATAACTATAACGTGCATTGATCATAACTATAACTTGCACTGATCATAACAAAACTTACACTGATCATGAATATAGCATGCACTGATCATAATTATAACTTTCAATGATCATAACTGTAAAGTGCACTGATCATTACTATAACTTGCACTGATCATAACTATAAAGTGCACTGATCATTACTATAACTTGCACTGATCATAACTATAAAGTGCACTGATCATTACTATAACTTGCACTGATCATAACTATAAAGTGCACTGATCATTACTATAACTTGCACTGATCATAACAACTTGCACATATCAGCAGAATGACATGCAATAATCTTTACAATGACTTGCTTTTATTATAACAAAAACTTGTATTACTTATAAAGATAATTTGCATTGTGACTTATACTGATCATAACGATAATTTGCAGTATGACTTATACTGATCATAACGATAATTTGCATTATGACTTATACTGATCATAACGATAATTTGCTCCGATCATTACGACAACTTGTAATGTTATTTATGATTATCTTTTTTATGCTAGCTGAGACGGCACGGGCAACTGAGGCCATAATCAAGGCGATTTCATTTCCTATACAATATATATATATATATATATATATATATATATATATATATATATATATATATATATATATATATATATATATATATATATTTTTATTTTTTTTTTTATACTTTGTCGCTGTCTCCCGCGTTTACGAGGTAGCGCAAGGAAACAGACGAAAGAAATGGCCCAACCCCCCCCCCCATACACATGTATATACATACGTCCACACACGCAAGTATACATACCTACACAGCTTTCCATGGCTTACCCCAGACGCTTCACATGCCTTGATTCAATCCACTGACAGCACGTCAACCCCGGTATACCACATCGCTCCGATTCACTCTATTCCTTGCCCTCCTTTCACCCTCCTGCATGTTCAGGCCCCGATCACACAAAATCTTTTTCACTCCATCTTTCCACCTCCAATTTGGTCTCCCTCTTCTCCTTGTTCCCTCCACCTCCGACACATATATCCTCTTGGTCAATCTTTCCTCACTCATCCTCTCCATGTGCCCAAACCACTTCAAAACACCCTCTTCTGCTCTCTCAACCACGCTCTTTTTATTTCCACACATCTCTCTTACCCTTACGTTACTCACTCGATCAAACCACCTCACACCACACATTGTCCTCAAACATCTCATTTCCAGCACATCAATCCTCCTGCGCACAACTCTATCCATAGCCCACGCCTCGCAACCATACAACATTGTTGGAACCACTATTCCTTCAAACATACCCATTTTTGCTTTCCGAGATAATGTTCTCGACTTCCACACATTCTTCAAGGCCCCCAGAATTTTCGCCCCCTCCCCCACCCTATGATCCACTTCCGTTTCCATGGTTCCATCCGCTGCCAGATCCACTCCCAGATATCTAAAACACTTCACTTCCTCCAGTTTTTCTCCCTTCAAACTCACCTCCCAATTGACTTGACCCTCAACCCTACTGTACCTAATAACCTTGCTCTTATTCACATTTACTCTTAACTTTCTTCTTCCACACACTTTACCAAACTCAGTCACCAGCTTCTGCAGTTTCTCACATGAATCAGCCACCAGCGCTGTATCATCAGCGAACAACAACTGACTCACTTCCCAAGCTCTCTCATCCCCAACAGACTTCATACTTGCCCCTCTTTCCAAAACTCTTGCATTTACCTCCCTAACAACCCCATCCATAAACAAATTAAACAACCATGGAGACATCACACACCCCTGCCGCAAACCTACATTCACTGAGAACCAATTACTTTCCTCTCTTCCTACACGTACACATGCCTTACATCCTCGATAAAAACTTTTCACTGCTTCTCACAACTTTCCTCCCACACCATATATTCTTAATACCTTCCACAGAGCATCTCTATCAACTCTATCATATGCCTTCTCCAGATCCATAAATGCTACATACAAATCCATTTGCTTTTCTAAGTATTTCTCACATACATTCTTCAAAGCAAACACCTGATCCACACATCCTCTACCACTTCTGAAACCACACTGCTCTTCCCCAATCTGATGCTCTGTACATGCCTTCACCCTCTCAATCAATACCCTCCCATATAATTTACCAGGAATACTCAACAAACTTATACCTCTGTAATTTGAGCACTCACTCTTATCCCCTTTGCCTTTGTACAATGGCACTATGCAGGCATTCCGCCAATCCTCAGGCACCTCACCATGAGTCATACATACATTGAATAACCTTACCAACCAGTCAACAATACAGTCACCCCCTTTTTTAATAAATTCCACTGCAATACCATCCAAACCTGCTGCCTTGCCGGCTTTCATCTTCCGCAAAGCTTTCACTACCTCTTCTCTGTTTACCAAATCATTTTCCCTAACCCTCTCACTTTGCACACCACCTCGACCAAAACACCCTATATCTGCCACTCTATCATCAAACACATTCAACAAACCTTTAAAATACTTACTCCATCTCCTTCTCACATCACCACTACTTGTTATCACCTCCCCATTTGCGCCCTTCACTGAAGTTCCCATTTGCTCCCTTGTCTTACGCACTTTATTTACCTCCTTCCAGGACATCTTTTTATTCTCCCTAAAATTTAATGATACTCTCTCACCCCAACTCTCATTTGCCCTTTTTTTCACCTTTTGCACCTTTCTCTTGACCTCCTGTCTCTTTCTTTTATACATCTCCCACTCAATTGCATTTTTTCCCTGCAAAAATCGTCCAAATGCCTCTCTCTTCTCTTTCACTAATACTCTTACTTCTTCATCCCACCTCTCACTACCCTTTCTAATCAACCCACCTCCCACTCTTCTCATGCCACAAGCATCTTTTGCGCAATCCATCACTGATTCCCTAAATACATCCCATTCCTCCCCCACTCCCCTTACTTCCATTGTTCTCACCTTTTTCCATTCTGTACTCAGTCTCTCCTGGTACTTCCTCACACAGGTCTCCTTCTCAAGCTCACTTACTCTCACCACCCTCTTCACCCCAACATTCACTCTTCTTTTCTGAAAACCCATACAAATCTTCACCTTAGCCTCCACAAGATAATGATCAGACATCCCTACAGTTGCACCTCTCAGCACATTAACATCCAAAAGTCTCTCTTTCGCACGCCTGTCAATTAACACGTAATCCAATAACGCTCTCTGGCCATCTCTCCTACTTACATAAGTATACTTATGTATATCTCGCTTTTTAAACCAGGTATTCCCAATCATCAGTCCTTTTTCAGCACGTAAATCTACAAGCTCTTCACCATTTCCATTTACAACAATGAACACCCCATGTATACCAATTATTCCCTCAACTGCCACATTACTCACCTTTGCATTCAAATCACCCATCACTATAATCCGGTCTCGTGCATCAAAACCACTAACACACTCATTCAGCTGCTCCCAAAACACTTGCCTCTCTTGATCTTTCTTCTCATGCCCAGGTGCATATGCACCAATAATCACCCACCTCTCTCCATCAACTTTCAGTTTTACCCATACCAATCGAGAATTTACTTTCTTACACTCTATCACATACTCCCACAACTCCTGTTTCAGGAGTATTGCTACTCCTTCCCTTGCTCTTGTCCTCTCACTAACCCCTGACTTTACTCCCCAGACATTCCCAAACCACTCTTCCCCTTATATATATATTGGAAAGGATCACAATTTTGCGCGTGATCAAGTATATTCTTATGAGTCCACGTGGAAAAGTAATCATGATAAGTTCCCAAGTGCACTTTCGTGTAATAATCACATCAACAGGGGAGACACAAGAGAGAAATATAACAGTCAGTTGATATACAAATTGGATAGCTTTATTCTTGATAAAATTTGTAAACAATTGACCTTCTTGTCCACACAATAAGTTTATGATACGCTCGTTGTCTGTCTTGGAAAGTCACTTGTTTACCAGATGGCGTCCTAGCTACGTCTCTTCGCTGTATATCAACTGACTGTTATATTTCTTTCACATGCCGTGGTTCAATCCAGTGACAGCACGTCGACCCCGGTACACCACATCGTTCCAATTCACTCTATTCCTTACCCGCCTTTCACCCGCCTGTATGTTCAGGCCCCGATCACTCAAAAATTTTTTCACTCCATCCTTCCACCTCCAGTTTGGTCTCCCGCTTCTCCTTCTTCCCTCCACCCCTGACAAATGTCCTCTTTGCCAATCTTTCCTCACTCATTCTCTCCATATGACCAAACGATTTCAACACACCCTCTTCTAGTGTCTCAACGACATTCTTTTTATTACCACACATCTCTCTTACCCTTTCATTACTTACTCGATCAAACCATCTTACACAACATTTTGTCCTCCAACATTTCATTTCCAACACATCCACCCTCCTCCGCACAACCCTATCTATAGCCCATGCCTCGCAACCATATAACATTGATGGAACTGCTATTATGTCAAACATACCCATTTATGCTTTCTGAGATAACGTTCTAACTACCCACACATTCTCAATCGTTCCCAGAACCTTCGCCACCTCCCCAACCTGTGATTAACTTCCATTTCCATGGTTCCATTCGCTGCTAAGTCCACTCCCAGATATCTAAAACACTCCACTTTCTCCAATTTTTCTCCATTCAAACATACATTCCAACTAACTTGTCCCTCAACCCTGCTGAACCTAATAATCTTGCTCTTATTCACATTTAGACTCAACTTTCTCCTTTCACACGCTTTTCTTAACACAATCACCAACTTCTTTAGTTTCTCACTCGAATCAGCCACCAGTGCTGTATCATCGGCGAACCTCAACTGACTCATTTCCCTGGCCCTTTCATACAGCATACTTGCCCCTCTCTCCAAAACTTTTGCATTCACCTCCCTAAACACCTCATCCATAAACAAATTAAACAGCCATGGAGACATCACGCACCCCTGGAAACCAATCACTCTCCTCTCTTACTACTCGTGCACATGCCTTACATCCCCAAGAAACACTTTTCACTGCTTCTAGGAGCATACCTCCCACACCCTTAAAACCCTCCACAAAGCATCTCTATCAACCATGTCATATGCCTTCTCCAGATCCATAAATGCCACACACAAATCCATCTACTTTTCAAAATACTTCTTACACACATCCTTCAAAGTAAACACCTAATCTACACATCCTCTAACACTTCTGAAACTATTCTGCTCCTCCCCAATCTGATGTTCTGAACATGCCTTTACCCTCTTAATCAATACCCTACCATGCAATTTTCTGTGAATACTCAACAAATGTATACCTCTGTTGTTTGAACACTCACCTTTATCCCCTTTATCTTTGTACAATAGCACTATACATGCATTCCACCAATCCTCAGGCACTTCACCATAATCCATACATACAGTGAATATCCTTACTAACCAATTAACAGCACAGCCACCCCCTTTCCTAATACATTCAACTGCAACACCATCCAAACCCGACTCCTTGTGGGATTTCATCCTTCGCACGTCACCCCGATCAAAATACCCTACATCTGCCACTCTCATCACATACAATCAACAAACCTTCAAAATGCTCACTCCAACTCCTCACATCATCACTACCTCTTATCACTTCCCTCCTTGCCCCCTTCACCAATGTTCCCATTTCTTCTGTTGTCTTCCGCACGCTATTTACCTCCTTCTGATACATTTTTTTATTCTCCCTAAAGTTTAATGATACTCTTTCACCCCAACTCTCATTTGCCCTCTTTTTCAACTCTTGCACCTTACCCTTAACCTCCTTCCGCTTTCTTTTATACACTTCCCAGTCATTTGCACTCCTTCTTTGTAAGTATCGTTCAAACGAATCTCTTTCGTCTTTCACTAACAACTTTACTTCATCCCACCACTCACTACCCTTTCAAAACTGCCCACCTCTCACCTTTCACATGCCACATGCATCTTTTGCACACGAGATCACTGCTTCCCTAAATACATCCCATTCCTCACCCACTCCTCTCACGTCATTTGCTCTCACCTTTTGCCATTCTACACTCACTATCTTCTGGTACTTCCTCACGCAAGTGTCATTACCAAGCTCGCTTCCTCTCACCTTTCTCTGTTCCCCAACATTCTCTCTTCTTTTTCGAAAACCTTTACAAATCTTCACATTCGCCTTCACAAGATAGTGATAGTCCTCCCTCCACCTGCCCCTCTCAGCACATTGAAATTCAAAAGTC